>NC_079533.1:608168-764609 GCF_003711565.1 Takifugu flavidus
CGCTCCGAAGCACCGCGGCAATACTCAAATTCAAACACCAGCAAAAGAGGAAAAATGGGAAAAAAGGAGGAAAAAAGGGGAGGGGGGAGGAAAGAGAGAGGAGGGGGGGAGGAAAGAGAGAGGAGGGGGGGGGGCAATAGAAAAGAGCAAAAAAAATATGCTTGTTGGAAATGTGCTCACCGAGCGGGAGTAAAATGTGGCGAGAAAAATGGGAATGTGGCTCAAAAGACAGTATGGCGGTGCGAGCCGGGACGCGGAGCCTTTTCTCCAGATGTCAGCCTCCAGTTCTGTCATGTGACTCATCCGGATCCCACTTCCAGCAATGAGCGCGCGGCGTCGAACAGCTGATGCTGGAAGCTCGCGGAGTGAGAAAGCGAGTATCCGGAACCTCCCACACCGCCGCCTGCGCCGCCGCCTGCCGCCGCCTGCGCCGCCGCCTGCCCGCCGGCGCCGCCTGCGCCCCCGCCGCTGCCCGCGCGCCCCGCTGCGCCTCTTTAAAGATGCGGGGCTCACGTGGCGTCAGCGCCGCCGCGATGTCCGCGCGCTTCCGTTCGGTGGGAGCGCGAGGCGTGCGGGGCGCCACGCGCGCGCGGGGGGGCAATATTAATAACACCCTGCGCAGTTTGACGCACGTACGGCGGGTTTTAAAGGTTTTTAGACGGGAAACGAACGGGTCAGCGAAAAGGCTCGTGTCTGGACACCGTATTCACCCTTTTGCATCTCTAAGAGGGCAGTTTGACACGTAAAGGTCAAGACGAAGCCAGGAGTTCACGACATTTGACGTGATTGTGCCTCCACGTGGTCCCTTAACTGCTAGCGTGAGTCTAGCTTCAACACGTCCGCCGTCAAACCCACATCTCCTCCCCGGAGATGCTTCATCAGACCTGGTCTCTAACGGGGACAGTTGCTGCGTGACTGATGGACAGAGTCCTCCTCTCTGCTCTCTGAAGCCCCTCTTCAGCTGCGGGCGGGGGCCACCTCGGCTCTGAAAATGGAGGTGGTCTGCACCAAATGTCTCTAGTCCAACAGTAAACCAGCACACGTCCCAGAGGGGACTATTAAACCGCCGCAGGCCGACTGTCCCACTTTAATCTCACGCCAGAGACCATTTCCAAGCGTGTCGTCTTCACCTCAGGCGGGGGATCACTGGACACCCCCCTGTCCCTGTGGGGGATGAAGACGAGCCACGTTCCTCCGGCGTTTAAGCCGAGGAAGTAAACAAAGAGCAAACAGACAGAACAGATCATTGGCAACAACGTTCACTTAGAACAGGGGCACAATTTAGAGCAAGCAGCAGCATTATAGCGGCGCCAAATGACTCCTTCATTCAGCAAATACCAGCCTGAGCAGAGCTGCTCACACTCCAGGGTCCTTTTCTTAATATGGCAGCGCTTTAAATGCACCTTTATTCTGCGGGAACCACTCCGGAGCTGCTTTGCACTTTCTTTTCCTGCCAATAAAGGTAAAGAGTAAACATGGTAGAAATCAGCAGAGCTGATCCAACACAAACATCTGTCACCGCGGCAACCCCGACACAAGCTAATAACGCTGCTCACTGCTGCTAATACCGCCCAGAAATGGCTACATTAGCCACATGATTGGTCGGCATTTGCCGTTGCTGCGGTAGAATGTTGGAATTTCATCCAAAACTGAAGGAAAAGAAGAGCGTTGCTGCAAATCTGAACCTTTGCTTTCGTCCAAAACATCTGAATTTGTGACTTTACGGGACAATTTCAGCAGACCAGGACTTCTTTACGTTTCCATTCACAACAAAATGACGGGTCATTTTAAACCGTCGCGCTGCTCTTTGAAGCACACGTTGTCTTTCTGCGTGACTGTGAAGCTAAAGGAGCGCTGCAGAGCGCGTTTTCTCTACGTGGTGATGTGAAGGATAAACGTCGACGCTAAAGTGAAGCTCTCACATCCAAACATCTCAGCTCAGCTCTTTCACAGCAGCCAGGTTGGGCTGACCCGTTTTAAACCTCCACAACAGCGGCGAGATCCTCAGAGATAGAAAATCCGTCACCTTCCGAAGGAAACACTCACGATTCAGCGTTCCTTTATGCTAACGCTGAAGGCTGCTGCTGCTTCGACACGACAGAATCTCCTTTCTGCTGATGCTCTCTGTCCCTGGTGCTGAACACCAGAACCAGGACCGGTTTACAGGTCCACCCCTGTGGGCCTGACCTGTAGAAACAGCCGAAGCGGCACCTATCTCCCCCTAGAGGAAGGCAAGTGTCACTACACCATATCTGACCGCCGCCGATGCTACTTTTGGTGAGTGCGATGCTACACAACGCTCATAATCTGTGGCAGCTAGCAGCGCAGCGGCAGAGATCGCCTCCCCTCCACCTCATTTGCTAACAAATATCAGCGAATACCCGGTTCGCCGCTGATCGCACCAGACAGGAAAGTAATATCGATGCATTAGCGTCTGACTGCAGTTGTCAGAGGGAATGCGGCGCGGGCTGGCGTAACGCACAGCGCTGTAGACAACTGTCACCATGCATTCATCACGGCGCCGGTCGCCACACACGTTCCCACTAAGCAGCTGGCTAAATTAATCACTCTCCCCGTCACATCCAGCCTCCGGGAGGAGCGGCGTAAAAGGCTTCACGGTCTCCGAGGAATTCGCTGGGTGTCCGTGATAAACCTCCCTTCAAGCGCCGCGTGTTTCCCTCCTTTATTGCCCCGTTAAGGCCTGTTAAGTTGGCAGGTTCGCTACTGTAACGTTTTTAAATCTCATTTAGCATTCCGCCTCAGCGCCACCTCGATCACCGCGGCTGTAAACCAGAGCCGACGGCCGGCGCTTCGCCCACGCCAGACGTGCCGGCGCGTGATTATCGACGCCTGAAGGCGTTCGGGACCGAAGCCACTGTCGGCGGCGCGGTTTCCGGAAGCTAACGGAACATCTGGAAGCGAAGCAGATGCTCGCTAACAGGAGGGAGGGGCCGCGCGGCGGCGTGACATCACACCTTTTACACTAGATGGCACATTTACGCCAATTTATCACGTTACAGCCGACGCCAAATCAAGCCGGCGTAGGTGGACTACGCTCACACGTGCACGGATCCAGCCTGGCGCCGCTCGTCAGTCACGCGGTGCGTCTGGGAGGGGCCTGGAAGGTCACCAGACCGGCCTTTATGAACATGTGAAATTAGACGCATCGATCACGCCGAGCTCGGCTCGCTAGCGCAGGGACGCCGCGCAAGGAAAATAGGCTAAACTCCACCCGGCTCCACGGCCGATAAGTCGGATAAGAGTGGGAACAGGAAACGCGGGGGAGCAGAGGCCTCGGGCCACGAGGAGCCAATCAGAAGCTGGGCTCCAAAACACGAGGGCGTTGGGTTCAACACGCAGCAAAAGAAGGAAGGAACCTCCCTGCGAGCTGTGGCACCGCCTCACACTTCCCTGTTTTGGGCCGACGTTTTTGTGCCAGATCAGACGGCTCGTTTCAGACACGCAAACACACACAAGCAGATGGACGGAACTCATTCACTTTATTGAGGCGACGGCGGATTCGTGTTCTTTCATCAGCGTTTCCTCCAGGAGTCTGCAGAAATAGTGCAGGATATTTGAATCAAGAACAAAGGGAGTGTGCACGCGGAAGTGTGCGGGGATCTAATGCTCGTTCCATTAAACGGGATACGTTGACAAGTCTGGAGCTCCTGCTGGAAGGATTATATAGAATAATGGTCTGAATGTCCTTGGCAGCCTCCCTGTGTTGCTGCTCATATCAGCACGATTCTGCTGCTGGTTTTAAACGGAGGCGTCGCGCCCCAAAACCCACAACGTGCACGTGCAGAGGGGAGACGCCGCCGGACGCGATGCACGTGGAGTCATGAGATGCGGCGACCACATCAGGACCTTCGCCTCCGTTAGCGCTTACATTAGCATCACGGGCGCTTCAGTGGGACGCCGCCAGGTTAAATCCGGCGCCGGGATCATGGATTTGGACCTTGTTGGTCGTTTTTTCCTCCCCTCACTCGCTTCTATTTCAGTATCAAATGACCTTTAATGCCGACTCAACATCCCTCCGCCGGCAGCTTTAATTGGGAAACCATGATTCCATCCACCCATTAGCTCCGACCTCCTCGCCTCTTCCCGCTCGCAGGGGGCCGCAGCTGATCTTTGATGTTAGCCGGGTCGCCCCGGAGTCTGGACCGGTTCATCACCGGCCTGACACACACACACACACACACACACACACACACCACACACACACACACACACACAGACCAGTTAATTGTCTGCCACCAATTAACGGGCCGGTCTTTGGAGCGCTGGGAACCCAGAGCTGCTCCGCCACGCCTGAAGTTTCCTTCTTTTCTGGCAAATTGCTCAGTTTCCAATCCATGTTGCTTTCCTCTCCCTCCTCCCCGCCTCCTCGTGGACCCTCCGGGGAATGTTTCGCAGCTCATTTTTGCCACCATTTTGCCCTTTTAGAGCATTTTGAGCAACAGGCAAGACAACCTGGAGCAGCTTCTTCTGTCGTCAACGCGTCGGGCAGGCTTCTTTTTTTTTTTTTCCACTCGCCATTACACTTCGCAGCTCATTGGCGAATCCCTCAGAGGATCTCCGGCAGGTTTCCAACTCTAAATGGGTTTTCAGACGCTTTTAAACACCAGGATGACGTCACAGACGAATGCGGCCAATCAGGGAGCAGAAGAAGAAGATATGAAAACACTTTTTTTTCTAAAATCCAGCAGTGAAGGAAGCTCTGGTCTCCGTGGAGACAAGCGTGGATTATAAATACGGCGAGGGCCAGTCACAGGAGACGTGAACGTTTCAGTGGCCCTCTGATCCAGGCGCTAACTTGAGACCCTCCGCCGGGACATTAGCATGTTAGCACCACATCCTAAACCAACCTTCCTTTGATTTTTCCGACCCCTTAAACCCCTGAAGGCGCCGATTGTTTATGGTGGCGCTCCAACCGAACAAACAAGCGTTTAGAGCCACAGGTCAAAGCAAACGTCACACAGAATCCAAAAAAACGGAGGCCAGGCTTCCGGAAGAACATGTGCCACCTCATTAGCAGCGGTCACATTAATTGTCTCATCGCGTGGGAATATTTCATTTCAGAGCGGAGCCGCGGAGCCGCGGAGCGCGGGGAGCGGGCGCGGAGCCGCGGCGGCGTGACCTTTGGAGCAGCAGGACGCTCCTGGCCAGGAGCATTGTCCTACTGAGACAGGCTGATTGTGCTCCTGCCCTTTTGATAATTAATTAATTAACACGAGTACACGACAGTTCATTTGTCTGCGCCGGCGTTCCGGGAGCGGCGGCCTTTCTGCACCTGTGGCTCCGCGGGAGGAACATCGCCGCACGTGTTCTCTGATCACGACAGCAGGAACCACCTTCGTTCTCCTCTCACTGGTGTCCTGGTGGGTTTCCTCATATGATCCAGGCTCCTCGGTCAGGCCCATGATGGGCCGGGTCACAGGGCGGCCCTGACCACCTCCCCTCCACCTGCTCCAGATCATCCAGCTCTTCCAGACTGTCCCTCCAGCAGGTCCAGGGATGGGAACCCTTGAGCCTCCTCAGCTGAGACCTTCCTCCAAAATAAAAGCACGCTTCATAAACTGAAGAACCCGACCTGTTGGAGTCGCCCGAAGCTCTCACAGATGGCGTCCTACGCTCCAGCATCGGGTCCTGCTGCACGCCAAGGGCCCGTTTCAGAAGACGAGGACTCGTGCTGAATTTTAATAGCTGAATTTGGGACGGCCCCCCTCCACCCGGATCGTCAGAAGAAAGAAACCATTTTAATACATCTGATTTCTCCGTTGCGGAACCACAGGTGTGGTCAAAGTCCCGGTCACAATCTCTTCTTCAACAGTGGTTCATTTCACAGCTGAGCGCAGCGGCACTGAAGCCACCAAAGATGCATGTTTAATGTGTTCCTCGCAGAACGTCTGCTGAAACCACTAAATTAGCTCAGAAGAAGCCCGCTTGTTGGGTGTCGGTGACGGGGTGTGAGGCTTATCTCCTCCTGGTGGATTTATGGAGGGTTTTACAGGCAGGAACGCCTTTTTGGGCGCTGCGCTAGCTCCTGCTTCAGGGAGCAGAAGCTGTCACCTGACAGTGGAAACGTGACCTTAATCTGCAGGACAGGACTCATCAGCAGGACATGATATGGTCCAAATAACAAAAAATGATCTCTTGTGTTACACACGGAAGAATAAAATGCTCTGCAACTTCTGTCAAGCTGTGAACCGCTCGCTCCTCAGAACGGGGGGGGTCCAACTCTCAGGCTGTGCCAGCGTGCACGTGGGACTTGTCCCCCTGCTGCAAGACCATAAAGTTTGCCTGCTTTTTTAAATCAGACGCTTCCTGGTTGGAATTGTTAGCGAGAATTCGCCTGCAGGATGCTAGCGTCCAGTGCTGCCCTGTGCTACGCTAGCTCCTGACGGTGATGTGGCTCGTGAAAGGATTAAACGAGCGGTGTTGTGTGTGTGTGTGTGTGTGTGTGTGGGCCCATCTCCAATCATCTCTCCCTCTCCAGCCAAGTGTGTGTGTGTGTGTGTGTGTGTGTGTGGGGGGGGGGGGGTCTAGTGGCCGTACTCTGCCATCCGATTCTGCAGCCGCCAATAGCTGAGCGGGCCCGCGCTGCCTTTGACGTCCACGGCGGTCTCACCTTAAACATGCGGGTGGGGGGGGGCGGGGCTCTTTCAGACTGTCGCCTGCTCTTGTCCCCGCCGCCTGCCCGGTGTAATGAATGGCTGCTGTGACGCCGCTGGCAGGTGAGCCCTGCAGCGAGCTGACTGGCGCCCAGCCGCAGCTTTGTGCCGCTGGGCTCTGGGCATTAAAATGCAGAGCTTTGTGCTGAAGGACGCAGGTTACAGCGACATGATTGATGCACGAGCGCTTCCAGATACTATCCTCCAATAAAAGCTTGCAAAGTGCTCTTTACGGCCCGAGTTTGGCTCATTGGAAAGAAGATAAAGTCGATTCATCAATTGGCGTTTACAGGTGGGGAATGCACATGTGCGGAGGATCAAAGGAGATCAAAGCAGCGCGCACGTCCTGCCTCCGACACCTTCATGCTACCTGCTCCGCTTCGCAGCGCCGGGAAAAAGAGCCCGACTGCGACAGGAACGCCACGCGTGCACGTCGGGGAGTTGTAGCCCGAATGCTAACAACATGAATATTACAGATCCTTTCAAAATGGAGGCATCGCACACAAGAGGCTCAGCCTGCGTCTAATTAGCACTCTCCGATTCTCCTCCAGCCACCCGGACGAGTCCGTTTTCTCCACAGTTTTCCGAAAAAAAAGAAAAAGGAATCGGAACGTGAAAACTGACGAAAGCGAAGCAGCCTTGTTTGTGTTTTACGCCTTCGAAAAGTTCCTGTTGAACAAAGGAGCCGTTCGTTAACACGCCGAGCGCCCGTCGCCGGCAGATTTGGCAAAATTGGTCGTGTCGCTAAGCTAGCGAAGAACATCTGCATATATGGAGGCTCCCGCAGCAAAGAAACACATCATTAAATATAACACATACAGAGCAGCACGCACACCGACGCACGGCGGAGGAAGAGCTGCCGCTTCCAACATCAATTTGCCACCATATTCTGTGGCTCAGGTGGTTACCATAGCGACACAGAGGTCAAAGTGTCCTCGGGAATATATCCGGAACCCGAAACGTTCCGCGTAGCGACAGAGGGAAAGGCCGAACGCTCTTAGACGACACTCAAACGGGCGCCGTTTATTCGGATTAATTAGGCTAGCTTCGTAATCTGGGACTGATGACATCACCTGGAGATCAAAGCGGCAGATTAATGCGAGACGTGCTGAGATTGCGTCCCGGTAAAGAGGTAATTAGGCCCGACTGCGACCCTCCTGCCCGCCGGGGCAACTGCGTTTTGAATACGAACCACGACCAGAGTGACCGGCACAGATAGGACGTAGCATCTGTAGCTAGCAACTGTGGTCGTATCAGAAGAAAGGGGTTGGACTCCACCATGTTAGACCCTCCCTATTAGTAATAAGTAATTAGAGAAACGAAGGTAAAACCTTTAGCCTGTTGAGAATTTAGCCTAGCATTAACAGCTAAGGTCATCTCTATAGTCAGCTAGGATCACCCTCGCTAGACCTGACGAGGGCTAATTAAGTGAAACCCTTTTTTGCAGTTAAATTGATGCGAGTCAAATCTCGACAACATTTTAGGTGATCCGTACAGATGCTACGAACGAGACGCAGGCTAACGCCTTTAACGTTCATCAACCAACACGCGCGAATGTGAAGAATCTGCAGAACTTTTACCACGAACAGCTTCTCTGAACCGTTAATAGCTCGCCATGCCGGTGACCTTTGACCCAGCTGGGAGTCCAGCCTCCAAACCTCGTTGCTATGGAGTGACGATGCTAACTAGTGAAGCCGGTTGGCTGTAGTTTGGTGTAATCACGGTGCCCTGAGCAGCAACTGTCAGGCTAAAAGAAGACGAGAGACGGATGAAAATAGATATTTTTGACGTAACTTTTGTGACATTTCCTTTGAACAAAGGAGCGGCTGACGTCTGGAGCCGGAGCTACGCTAATGCTAAAAGGTTTTTGTCTGCTCAGATCTGACCTTTGCCCAAATCTGTGCGTCAAAATGACAAAAGGAATCATATTCAGAGTGAAAGCTGCCATCTGTGCCGAATCTACGTGCGCATTTAACTCTTTTCGACTTTCTTCAGCTTCTACTTTGTGATGGAATCATCCCTGAAATCATCAAAGAGCATCAAAGCGGCGAGCAAGCGCGTTCTGATCGGCTGGAGCGAGTGTCTGTCTTAGGCTATTAAGTGTAAACTTATGGATTAAACCCGTTCATTTATCATTCATTTCATGTTGACGTCGTTCTCTTTCTCATCTTGAAGAAGAAAAATCAAAGAGAAAAAAAAACAAAAAAAACCAACAGCATAAAATACATGAAAGCTAATTAGCTGTTTTCCTGGAGCTGGAGCTTTGCTAGCTTATTAAGTTACAATTAAAGTCACAAGAACTTGAGCTCGTCAGGAAATCGGGGTCACGTCGAGGTCAGAAAGGGGAAAAACTGTCTCCGGAAAAGCTCCGGCTGTCGGTGGCGGAGCCGGAAGAGGTGTGAAGGTTTCCGACGATTATCATCGAGGGTCCAGAGATGCCGGCTCACAGAGAGAGCTGCCTCGGAACGGGAGGGAAAGCTTCACGGAGGCCGAGAGGACGGTCCGATAAGGCGTCTTAAGTCCTTGCCAGGGCTTCCTCTATGCTGGAGGAGTAATCATAAAAGGCAGGAACAGATAAGGTTCGGGAAGAGTCGCCCTTTTATTCCAGCCAAGACAAAATAGAAGCATCCGTCCAGCCGCTAGCGCTCAAAACCCCTGGAAGTTTAGGAATTATTAATGGGATTAAGCCTTAAGGAAGCTGAAGCCTGGGACAAACCCACGTTTCCCTTTTTTTTCCCTTTGAAAAAATGGTGATGCAGCAGATGAGCGGGAGTTGACTGGCTTCAACCAGCTACCGTCTCAATGTCTCCAGCCCATAGTCTGGATTCTCTACGAGATCAGACAGCAGCTTCACTCCTGAATCCTGCAGCTGGTTCCCACTCAGGTCCAGTTCTCTGAGATGGGAGGGATTGGACCTCAGCGCCGAGGCCAGAGAGCCACAGCTGATCTCTGATAAGCTGCAGCGCCTTAATCTAAATAAAGAAGGGAAACTTTTATAAGGTTATAAGTGAAACCAGTATTCATCTGAAAGGTTAATCAAAGGCATGATCTGTAAATATTTAATTTAGTTCCAGGTTAAAAAATGATAGTAATATGTAATGACCACAATTCCAACCTCTCAGGTTTGCACTGTTCCAGAGGAGAATATATATTGTTCTGGCCCTCACTCTTCCCAGGTTCTCCCACCTCTTTCCCTCCCATCTCATCATGGAGATCCATCTCACCTGTGGCTCATCTTTAAAGGCACAACCTGTCTTAGATGACTTCCTGTCTCCCTAGTTTTGTCTAATTTTGGTTACCATCTGTCGGCTTTTTCATTGTCCTTAAATCAGTTTATCATGAATAAGTGGTCCCCGTGTGGCCCCCCCTCCTGAAGGAACTGGGCACAACACACACACTCAGAAAGTGTGAGGACCCTCGGATGGAATAATGGACATTTTTGAGAATGGTGTTTACCCCAGAGTTTCCAGTCGGCAGTTTGGATCCTGGAGAAAACCACAGAGCAGCTTCACTCCTGAATCCTGCAGGTGGTTCCGACTCAGGTCCAGTTCTCTGAGATGGGAGGGATTGGACCTCAGCGCCGAGGCCAGAGAGCCACAGCTGATCTCTGATAAACTGCATTCCTTTAATCTGAAAAATGCAGGATGAGGTTATACGGTGCAGGTCTGCATGTTATCTGCGTCAGTACTAAACCTACGTTAGTTCTTAGTTGGGTCAGTCCTGAATTCACGATATTACAAGGAATTTTTTTAATGTGGTGCATCACAGCAGTGTTGAGAACAGCCTCACTTCACCATCTTAGCAGCTGGTATATAGGTAGAAAAATGAAGACTGACCTGAGCGTCTCCAGTTTACAGTTTGGACTCTCCAGTCCAGAACAGAGCCGCTTCACTCCTGAATCCTGCAACGTGTTTTCGCTCAGGTCCAGAACCCTCAGATGGGAGTGGTTGGACTTCAGAGCTGAGGCCACAGAATCACAGCTGGTCTCTGATAAACTGCAGCTCCTTAGTCTAAAATAACAATTATTTTGAGAGAAGACAAATAAAAATCAACATGTACCAGAGCAAAACACAGCTTCAAGCAACAAACCTCTGGTCCTGCACCGGCTTATCTGCCGTATGTTCCTATTTTGGGTTCTTTCAGGGCGGTTGGACAAGATCTACAGCGTATGTAAAGTGTGTGTAGGTCAAAATACCTTCCAAGTTTGTGAGACCACATTTCTCAATAGCACTCAACTCTTGTCAGGAGTTGGGACAAAGCGACCCACTCCTGATAGCTTGTGGGCGATGCTGCAGCGACCCTGCAATCCCTACACTCTCTGGTGAAACCAAATCAAAGGTTTTAGAACCTGATGGATGCTGGAAGGGTGGCTATAGTCTGGACGCATCGTTCCCCTGACTGCACATTTCTCCAACAATGATTGGCAGCTGGTGTCACTTGTTCTCCAGATGAGAGAAGGAAAGAGAGCCCCCCCACAGTGTGATTGATTGCCCCACTGCAAGCTCAATGCTGCCAGAAAACATTGCAGGAGCATCAATTCCCCTCAGGGCATCAACAAGGAGCTCAGGAAAAGGTGCAGCTGCCACCTACTAGAGACAAGCACACTGAGCTGAGATTCAAAGCCCTCTCCTCCCAAGAGAAGAGCTTGTTTGTTGGAGGCTCTTCTAGGCGATACCTGGTGCCACAGCTCCAGCTCAGCCCGTCTCTGGAGCTGAGGTGGAGCTTAGCAAGTTTCATGGTTCTCCACCACTTCCTCTCGCTGAGGACCTTCTCAGCTGGTGGTTTCTGCTCCACCTTCCAAGTTGAGCAGGTGATACTTCTGCATTCCTGCCACCAGTGTCTCTGCAGAAAGAGTCTTCTCTACTGTTTTATATTAGATTGTATAAAATGAGGATTTTTGGCTGATGTCTTAGATGTTGTTGACTAAGAGCAGGTTTTTCTTTAATAACATAGAAAGATTCGATGAGAAGAGCAAATGTATTATTTTACGAGCTCCTTCCACTACTATTATATGCACATACTTCCATATTGTCTTAGATTGCAAGCTGCATTTATTGCATCGTTCATAGAAAGTCATATTTGTGAGGAGAGAAACTCAAATAAGGTCATTTTCTTTAATGACCATTACAACAGAAGGAGGCGATGAACAAACAGATTTATCTAAAAATGTGTGTGAAAACTTATGGATGGAAACATTCTGAGAACTGTAACACTACGTTTATAACAAAGATCAAACATGGAAACAGTTATTGTCTAACTAGTTACACCTGGGAAAGTACTGGATCATCTCTGACTGACCTGAGAGTCTCCAGCTCACAGAGAGGATCCTGGAGAGCACCACAGAGCTGCTTCACTGCTGGATCCTTCAGCTGGTTCCAACTCAGGTCCAGAACCCTCAGATGGGAGGGATTGGACCTCAGCGCCGAGGCCAGAGAGTCACAGCTGATCTCTGATAAACTGCAGTGTCTCAGCCTGGAAAAGGAATAAATGGGGCAAATAAAAACACATTTCTAAATCTGAAAATGAAGAGAAAAGCAGAAAATGTAAAGAAATTTAGAAAAGACCAACAGAGGCCTCCTGACCTGAGCGTCTCCAGTCTGCAGTTTGGATGCATCATTCCAGAAGACAGTAACTTTACGTCGGCATCTGTCAGGCTTTGGTTCCAGCTTAAGTCCAGCTCCCGTAGATGAGAAGGGTTTGACGTCATTGCTGAGGCCACAACTTCCCAATGACTCGTTGAAAGAAAACTACCAGACAGTCTGTTGTGTATGAAACAAAAATAGTGAGTCAAACTTTGGGATTTCTCATCAACTTATCTGAGAATCTACCTCAACACAATGTAGCTCATTTCCTGGAAAAGCTAAATTCAACACCGTAGAGCAACAGTTTGAACGACCATCAGATCTGAAATGCAACTGAATTATTCTCAACATTTGTCTTATTTTAGAACAGCTCATAATTACTCAATATTTAAAATGATTATAGCAAATGGTTTAAAGAAACGTGCATCTTTTTATCTGTCTATCGGCTCTTTGGATATTTTGCATTTCATCCAATTTGTACGATGGTGCGTCAAGTCTTAATTCAGCGATCCGATCGATGACATCAGAGTCTCTGGTTGCATCGATTGCCCTCAGCTTCTGTTATATCTGCCTGTTTTCCTTCAAATCATTTTCACTGCACCTTTTGTTGCTAGTGATGAAGTTGCCACCTAACGGGTGTGGAAAGGCTCAAACAACTTTGTGGGTCACATAAAGGCTCCAAACGGAACCGCCACAAAGACCTAAAACACCCATTTAAACCAACGAGGCCGGCTGTTTTTACGTTGAACAAATGAAGCAAAATAGTCACGTGTCATTAGTTAAAATGTGTTTTTCTGTCGTTAGAATACGATGTAAACAAACAAACAAAAGTGATTTAATGACATGACAGTAATTTCATGATAGTCAGTTAACTTGTGGCTCCTATTATTCCTGCCTTATGTTGGTTTGTCTGGATTGACCTTTGAACTTATATCCAGCCAGTGTTGAACATTTCTGGATGAATTGTTGTTGTTTTTAATTTATGGACGCTGCAATGGAGATAAAGAATTGAAGGAATGACCACTGGAGGGGGTATTGCTACCTGACATGATCCACTCGCTTGATTTAAACGCCGATGTCCGGCCCCAAAAATCTTTACTTACTCGAACTTCCTGCAGTTCCTCACAGCTGGAATCAGGCGACGTCGTCCCTCCACTGAGGTGTTGTACTGCTGCAGGTCCAGCTCATCCAGAACCTCCTCTGACATCTGCAGCAGGTAGGCCAGAGCTGAACAGTGGATCTCTGACAGTCTCCTCTCTGATTTCTTCTCTGACTTCAGGAACTCTTGGATCTCCTGATGGACTGACTGATCCTTCATCTCCATCAGACAGTGGAAGATGTTGATGCTTCTGTCTGGGGAGATTCCACCACTGTTCTCCTCCTTCAGGTTGTTGAGGACCTTCTGGATGGTTCCTGGGTGGCTGTTCCTCTGATCCAACAGTCCACCCAAGATCCTCTGATTGGACTCCAGAGAGAGACCATGAAGGAAGCGAACAAACAAGTCCAGGTGGCCATTTTCACTTTTGAGAGATTTCCTTAGTGCTCTCCTGAGGAAGTCATCAAGAGATGTGACTGGATTGTTATTAAACAACCCAACAAACCTGGAAAAGGGGTTTGGTTTAGAATATTTTAGGAACTGACTTATAACCACTGTGTCTTTCCTGGTGTAACGGTGGAACATGTAGACGGCAGCCAGAAACTCCTGAACGCTCAGATGAACAAAGCAGTAGACTGATTTCTGGAAGATCACACTCTCTCTCTTGAAGATCTCTGTACAAACTCCTGAGTACACCGACACCTCGGAGACGTCCAGTCCACATCGCTCCAGGTCTTCTGAGTAGAACATGATGTTTCCTTTCTCCAGATGTTCAAACGCCAGCCGACCCAACTTCAGAAGGAGTTCTTTATCAGCTTCAGTCAGTTCCCTGGTCTCTGCTTTCCTCCATACTTCTGCTTCTTCCTCTTTATCTGAACCCTCAGGAAGTGTGAGTAGAGGTCAGTCAGGGTTTTGGGCAGCTCTCCTCTCTGGTCTCTGGTCATCATGTCCTCCAGAACTATAGCAGTGATCCAGCAGAAAACTGGGATCAGACACATGATGTGGAGGCTCCTGGAGGCCTTGATGTGTGAGATGATTCTCTTGGACAGATCTTCATCACTGAACCTCCTCCTGAAGTACTCCTCCTTCTGGGAGTCAGTGAAGCCTCGTACTTCTGTGATCCTGTCAACACACGAGGGAGGAATCTGATAGGCTGCTGCAGGTCTGGAGGTGATCCAGATGAGAGCTGAGGGAAGCAGGTTCCCCTGGATGAGGTTCACCAGGAGCACCTCAACTGACGATACTTGTGTGACATCAGAGATGACCTGATGCTTGTTGAAACCCAGTGAAAACCTGCTTTCATCCAGGCCATCAAAGATGAACAGAAGTTTCCAGACAGTCAGATCTTCTGCTCTGATCTTCTGTAATGTTGGATGGAAAACATGAAGCAGTGAGAGAAGACTGTGCTGCTCATCTCTGATCAAGTTCAGCTCCCTGCATGAGAGCGGAAGCACCAGACTGATGTCTTGGTTCTCCAAACCTTCTGCCCAGTCCAGACTGAACTTCTGCACTGAGAAGGTTTTTCCAACGCCGGCGACACCATTGGTCAGAACCACTCTGATGTGTCTCTGTTGCTCAGATAAGACTTTGAAGATGTCCTGGCACTTGATTGGAGTGTCCTGGATGTTCTTCTTGGAGGTTCTCTCAAGCTGTCTCACCTCATGTTGTGTGTCCACCTCCTCACTTTGTCCCTCAGTGATGTAGAGCTCAGTGTAGATCTTGTTCAGCAGGGTTCCACTTCCTGCTTCATGAGTTCCTTCAGTCACATGTTCACATCTTCTCTTCAGACTCATCTTATGACCTTCTATCACCTCCTGCAGATCACTTCCTGAAAACAAGTAAACCAATGATTTCCATCTATAATAAATCATCAACACAACTCCAAATTCATGACATCACAAATTAAATCTCATATTGAACAGTTTTACTTTGTTTGGGCTTCATTTCAGCATCTCCAGATCTGCTTCCAGATTGTGAACAAGAGGACTCTCCTGGTGGAGCTGACTGGTCCCAGTTTGATAGGATGTGCTCCCCCCTCTCACTATGAAACACATCTCTATTAGTCCTTTGATTTATAGGATGCAAGAACCTGATCAAGACTCAATATTGTTCCAGCATTTATGTCTGAATTCATCTTTCAGTTTAAACCTGATTCTTGTTTCTAATCAACAATATTCACATTAAGTCTGTAACTATATGACTGTCTGAGGTTTAAGTGTTAAACATCTCCAATAATAAACTCACAACCTGCTGCTGTTAATGTGACTAACAGCTGCCACACAAACACATCATCACGCTTTAGTTTTCTTACATTTCCTCTGAACTTCTGAAGTTAAACACATCATCTTTGGACCGGTCACTCTTCAGGGACACCCTGCTGGGCACTGTGGACTCTGCTCTGTCCTCGTCCATCCTGAGGAAACATCAGAAATAGTGATGAGACTGTGATGAAGGTAAATAATCTGTAGAGGTTGGAGTTAAATAATCCCAATTCACTGCATTTTTATCAAACAGGAACATTTCTAATCCATTCTGAATAACAACTGAATCAATAAATCAATGATGTCTCTGTATAACTTTCATGTTTTCAGAGTTTAAGCTGCTTTTTTTAACTGTTCCCTGCAGTGAGAAAAGAACTGGCACCTTTTCCAGCCCCTCATCCTGCAGCACTGAATGTGCTCTAAAGTTCTTTCCAGAGCAAACGTCTCTGCACTTGCAGCAACATGTTGTAGTCATGGATCCGTGAGGAGAACCGGATACAGGAAACGCCCCCACTTTGATCCCAAAACCCAACTGGTGGCCAACGGTGGTCCGGCAACGACGGGGACGCTGGTCCATCGGGCCCACAACACTGGTTTTCCACAGGCCAACATGGTGAAAGGACTGTCTTCAGCTCAGCCACTAAATGATCTGGTGCTACATAAACATACTAGTCAGGACTTTTTAACTCCCCTCATTTGTTCCTGTGAGAAGAATTATTGTTATTACTATTATCGTTTCAATGCTATAGTAAGTATAGTAAGTAGATTTAGAATGTTTAATCAAAAAGAATGTATGAGTGTTTGACTCAAGTATTGTAGCTGTTATGTTCCCAGCACTGGGAGGTATCATGTTCAAGGACACGAGGAAGTCGTAGAGATAGGAGGAGAAGGAATCATGAAGTTGTTTTGATACCAATGTTGTGTGAACCAAATAAAAGAGGAGAGCGAGCAGCAGACTGACGGAGTTGAGAGAGGAAGCTTGAACTGCTCGTCGGCTCTCCCTTGCAAGGCCTCCGGTTGTCTGTGTGGTTGATCTGAGTCTAGTAAACGAACAGCGCGGGTGACCAAACATCACCCTCACAAAAATTGGTCCTTCGAGCCGGATCCCAAGACCTGGAGAGGAGCGCCGTGGGACGACCGAACGCCGAAGTCTGCGCGCAGCCGGAGTCAAAAGGACGTCCGAAGTGAAAGACCTTTCATCACGAGTTGACGGAAGGCCGGTCTTCGTCCCTCCCAGGGCGACCATCTCCAGTGACGGGAAGAAGGCACTATAACAACTCAGAAAGAAACCATAGCGACAACGGAGTGAGTATAAGACACAAAAAGCGCTACACAGAAAATACCGCGGTATTGCCTGCCTGGTCATCGGGAGAGAAGCAGAGGCAAGATACACCCGCCTCCTCGGAGGTAGAAGCCTGGTGTATACTCTCCTGATTAAAAAAGAGGGGTTATAAGGCCACGGCGGAGGGACTGAACTAGATATCCTGTATGGATTGAGGATTGTTCAGTCGGGAGATCAGGCGTCTCCATTCAAATATATAAAAACTGATAAATAAAGTGCAAACATGGGCAACCAACATTCCACAAAAGGTGCTGAATTCAAAAACCCAGCATCATGTAAACACATGGAAGACAAATATCCAGGTTCATGCTCATATGTTCAGCTGTGGATGACTAAGTTCGATTGGGATGGTAACTTAGACAGGCCAGGCAATATTATAAAATTAAAAGAAGTTACCATACTAACGGTACTGAAACACAGCAAGTCCTCATGTGCGTTAATGGCAAGAAATGGGGCACTGTTAGAGGAGATTGGGTCCCAGTGGATCCAGCCACTCAACAACCATGGCAGCCTGGCAGCCAAGAACTAAATGACAGACTTGACAGACTGTACGAGCGCATGCGAACTGCTTTTACCAGACGAGCTGACTACAGCGCCATTACGGCCACGAGACAAAAGACTGACGAAAGTTTTGAAGACTATAGCATGAGAATGAAAGATGTGTTCCGAAAAAATAGTGGAATTCCGTATGCGGAAGAACCAGAAGGTCCCTACCAACAGCAGTTAAAGCAAGCTATACATGGGGGATCAAAATCAGAGATAAAATCATGGGTAGAGAGACAATTAGTTGATTTCGGAACTTGTAACCTAAACCGCTATGAACAACATGCTATGCATGCTGAAAGACAATGCCAAAAGAGTAAGAATCAGTTAACAGACATGTTTTTCAATGCCAACCCTCTCCCAAGCCGAGGCCGCGGACGTGGGCGAGGCCGAGGCGGAAGGGGAGGAGGAGGCAACTCCCGTGAAAATGATCGGTGTCATTATTGTAAAAATTATGGACACTGGGAACGTGATTGCAAAAAGAAACAACGTGACCAGGGATACAATAGAGGACAGCAGCAAGGTTCTAATCCACCTCAACAATGACTAGAACCGGAAAAAGATGTCACAAAAATTAAAACAAATCAGGGCACAAAATTTGACCAATTTGAAAAAGATGACCTAGAAGATGTTTTAGATTTAGAAACCATCTTCCTGTTTGCTGAAGGCAAACCAGAAATACAACTGACCATGTTAGGTAATTCTTTAACATTCTTAGTAGACACGGGTGCAGGTAAATCAGTAATTAGAGATCCAATAGCCCTGAAACCAACTTCTACACAGATTTTTGTGAGATCAGCAAATGGTCTCGTAACTAAAGAAAGAATGTCAGTTCCTGTAGATGTTTGTGACCCTGTAAGTGGAATCACACTTAAAGCCCCTTTCGTGATCTCCACCACATGTCCCGTAAATCTATTAGGAAGAGATCTTATCTCTCAGCTTCAGTTGATGATCCGTACCACAGCCGAAGGAATGTGGTCTGTAGATAGAATGGTTGATTTGTGGGTAAGGGAAGGAGGGACGTGCAGTAAATACTGGTCACTCAACATTCCTGAAAAGCAGCCCCCTCCATTCTCTGACCCAATCACTATGATATATGGTAAAGCTCTGTCATACTTACAGCCTGAAGCCCAGCTCCACAATCAAACTGACCTGCATGTAACCATGCACGTGGAGCGCACTGGTGGATTCTGTAAATCAGACCCACACGGCACATCAAGCTATGCAGAGAAGTTTGCTAAACTCAAAGATCCACAAATGATTGTAATTATGCACCTATATGTGTGTGGTCAGACAGCTGTCTGCACGGCAGGAAGCCTTTCCACCGAAGCAGCAGCGCTATTCAAAGTGTCAGGTTCTGTACCACATGTTTCTATTGCTAAACCGCTTAAGAAAAGATGGCAAGACTTGGGATGTGACGTAAAACACTGGAGCAGCCTGCCCTATAGGCCTAAGGGTGAGGTTGATTTTAATGATCAGTTCCAGGTGTGGCGTATTCCCCTTAAAACATGGTTGCTGACACATCCAGCAACGCACCTTACAGACCAGAGTTCATGAGAAGAAGACATCTTCCTCACGCAGGAGGAAGAGGAGAAGCTGAAAGAGCTTCCCCCTGAATTATGGTCGGAAGGACCTGCGGATGTAGGTCTTATAAAAGGAGCAGAACCTGTAAAAATAATCCCTAAATCAGATTATAGACCATTTCAGAGGCAATATCCCCTTAAGACTGATGCACAGGAGGGTATTGTTCCGATATTTAACTCACTGCTTAAAGCAGGAGTCATCAGAGAGTGTCCTGAGTCCCCTGTAAATACACCCCTATTTCCAGTAAGGAAGTCACCACCATCTACCGGCTGGCGGATGGTGCAGGACCTGCAAGCTGTAAACGCTGCAGTGGTCCCTAGGTCTCCTTTAGTCGCAGATCCATACACCCTGCTGAATGACTTAAACCCTGAACATCAGTGGTACACGGTGATCGATGTATCCAAGGCATTTTTCTCTGTACCAGTACATCCAGACAGCCAGTTTTGGTTTGCATTTACGTTTCAGGGACGAAGGTACACCTGGACAAGGTTACCTCAGGGCTACTGTGAGAGTCCCACAATCTTTTCTCAGGTAATGATGTCATCATTAGCTAAGTTTAAACCTCCGTGTGGAAGTCAAATCCTCGTCTACGTGGATGACATCCTCATGGCGTCAAAAACAGAGGCAGATTGTTGGTCAGACACGCTAGCATTGCTACACTGGCTAGCCGCTCAAGGCCATAGATTAAGCAAAAGTAAACTGCAGCTGGTGAAAGAAGGAAAGTGGTTTATCTGGGCCATGTTTTGACACATAATGGCAAAGCTATTCTCGAGTCGAGGAAAACAGCAGTGCTTGAAGCCCCAAAACCAAAAACAAAGAAGCAGACGATGTCATTCTTAGGACTTGTGAATTTTTGCAGATCATGGATCTTAGATTATGCGAAAATAACTGCCCCTTTACAAGCATTGATGTATGATAATCCCTAGCAATGACTGATGTGTTAACTTGGACCCCTGAAGCTGAAGAAGCATTTACACACACAAAGCAGCCCTTGTAGGTGCTGGAGTGTTAAAGCTGCCAGACTATCAGAAGCTTTTGAGCAGGTCGTAGATTGCAAAGGTAATTTTATGACTTCAGTTTTGTTGCAAAAACACGGAGATAAGAGGCAGCCAGTGGCCTATTACTCCCACAAGCTAGATTCCGTAGCTTGTGCACTCCCGCCATGCGTTAAAGCAGTGGTGGCAGCATCTGAGGCAGTAAAAGCCTCCGCAGGAGTGGTGCTATATCATGAGCTAACTTTGCTAGTTCCACATGCAGTGTCAATACTGCTGCTACAAAGTAAGATAGCGTTCCTGTCGCCCGCACGTCATCTTTCCTGCATGGCAGTGTTGCTGTCTCAGCCGAATCTGACGATTCGTCACTGCACGACCTTAAACCCAGCGACGCTGCTACCCACCACAGAAGAGGGACACCAGCACAACTGCCTGGATGAGGTCTCCACCAAGGTCCTGCCGCGACCAGATCTCAGTGATGTCGCGTTGACTACAGGACAGACACTCTTTGTGGATGGATCATCGAGAAAGGATGACTGTGGACGCACTAGAACTGCCTATGCAGTCGTCACAGCAACTGAGGTGGTGGAGGCGAAATCACTTCCCTCCTCCTATTCTGCTCAAGCTGCAGAACTCGTCGCACTCACACGTGCTGTGAACTAAGCAAAGGACAAGATGTTACCATTTATACAGATAGTCAATATGCTTTTTCCACGCTTTTTGTGTTTGCTCAACAATGGAATTTAAGAGGGATGAAAACGTCGACCGGCAAACCGGTCATGCATGCAGAACTGTTAAAAAAGTTATTGGCAGCAGTACAGCAGCCACGTAAAATAGCTGTATGTAAATGCACTGCACACACTAAAAACACAGACGCAGTCTCACAAGGCAATGCCTGTGCTGACAGAGCCGCAAAGGCTGCAGCAAATAACAACACACTTCTTGATAATGAGGAATCATTTACCTTAGAACCTGCAGATAATGATATTCTAAAAGAAATGCAACAAAGTGCTCCAGAAAAGGAAAAGGCCACGTGGAAGAAGCGAGGAGCCAAACTGGATGACAAAGGACTGTTAACCATAGGAAACAAGCCAATCCTTCCCCGGAATATGCATAAATGGGCAGCATTAGTGAGCCATGGGCCATGCCATGTCTCAACAGGAGGGATGGTACAGATGGTTAATGAACATTATTACACTATAGGATTTCATACCTACTCAAAAAAATTTTGTTCACAATGTGCTATTTGTGTAAAACACAGCCCACAGGGAGCCCTTAAGGCCCCTGCAGGCACTACACCATTACCAAATCATCCATTTCACACAGTTTTTCTAGATTTTATTCAGCTAACACCATGTGAAGGTAAACAATATTGTCTAGTAGTGTTAGATGGATTTACTAGGTGGGTAGAAATCTTCCCCACAGCAAAAGCAGATGCACTGACAGTAGCAAAAGTCCTATGTAGAGAGATCATTCCCAGGTTTGGCATCCCGAAGGTCATCTGGAGCGACAATGGAAGCCATTTTGTAAATGAGATAGTGAAAACTGTAGGAGTAATTTGGACATTGATTTGAAGAATCACTGCGCATACCACCCTCAGAGTGCAGGGTTGGTTGAAAGAGTCAACGGTACTATTAAGAACAGACTGAAGAAATGTATGGACGAGACAGGAAAGAACTGGATTTTTGTCTCGACCTGGTGAAATTATGGATGCACATAACACCACACAAGAAAACAGGCATCACACCCTTTGAAGCATTATATGGGCGGCCTTATTGCCTACCATACTTTGCAACAACAAATGAGTTAGAACATGTTGAGGAAACAATAGCAGATTATCTGAAAAAAGTGTTACTCAACCGATGTGTGAATACTGTAAATGTTCTGCCTAGTCCTGTGTCTTCCACAGATTCCACCCCCCAGGAACCCATTCAACCGGGCGACTACGTGTGGGTGAAGAAGTTTGTGCGGAAGAGGTGGAACACGCCTAGATGGGAAGGTCCTTATCAAGTACAGCTGACCACAAAGACTGCAGTTCGAGTGGACGGGAAAACTGTCGTGGATACACCTTTCCCATTGTAAGAAACAGAAAATTCTTCCAGGTGAAGGCGAGGGAGCAGTGGCGGACTCTCCGTAAACGGCTGACGGCCTGTATAGGTCCAGCAACGGCTGAACCCCGTCAGAACCTGTGAAGAGGATCTAAAAGGAAAAATGAAGTTGTTCTTCCTAATGTGGTGAGTGCTGTGACGGCGGGACTCGTGAGTTTTGGTCTTTGGAATTTCCGACAGGAGGGAGGTAATCAGGGACAGAAAGATGCTCTGTGACAGGATGAGAGCTACGCGCGCGCTAAACGCACCGTAGTTAGCCACTTAGAACATTCGTGGTTAGAACAAAATCCAGAGTCCTCACACATTTATGGTTTGAATACATGGTGGCGCTATGCTAATTTCACAGCTCGGACACAGAATCATTCTCGTTGTTATGTTTGTTCTATGCTACCAGTTTCCGTGCATACACCGCGAGTAACTGCTGAACCAATGACAGGGAGTGTAGGACAGTGCTTTGTCCACATAGGGCTAAGCCGTGACACGAACTTCACACTCAAGTTGTTGGACGGAACGTGGTTCACTCGCAGCAACTGCCCAAGAGCCACTACGGACAATGACAGGGAAAGCCAACAGATTCAGATTCCCTGTGCTAGGTGCAATAAATCACACATACTGTTATGCACGAAGTGGTGGTAGAGACTTAGGGTCATTACACAAGGATGTCTGTAAAGTTGTTTATACGTCATGCGCACTGGGAGTCAATCGTGATGTGAGGTTTAACACTCCAACTGGTCGGCCTTATCGGAGAACGTGTCTACAGCAAAATAAAAGTTCCGAACAGTGTGAACAGGAGTGTATTGATGATCCCCGGCACTTATGTGGTGTATATACCTTAGATGAAGCAACACAGAGGTGTCCAGAAGGTTATAACTGTACATGTAACTATCCCGCTTTCGCGCCAGGAGACAAAGGTACGCAATTAGTGGATAAGGGATGGTGGTTATGTGGACACAATGCGTATGCAGACCTACCAGCAAACTGGTCAGGAGTGTGTGCTCCAGTACATCTCAAGGATCACACAGTCATAATTTATGCTGCTAATGCTAGCTCTGCACCACAGTTGCGTTCCAGGAGAGATTTGAATGACGAGTTCAAACCACATGACTCAGTGTGGGGCACAGATGTACCACGAGAGTTTAAGCATTGGCCAACCGGAAATAAAGTGATCATGACACTCTTTCCGTGGCTAGGAATAGGAAAGAACATATTGAGATTGGAAACAGTTGATTACAGGTTGAAAGTATTTACTAATTTGACAAAAGTTGCTCTCACTGGAGTCAAGGAAGAAATAACAGCGCTAAGACTGATGACCATGCAGAATAGGATGGCCTTAGATCTCATAACGGCCCCCCAGGGAGGAGTTTGTGCAGTGGTAGGAGATTACTGTTGTACGTTCATCCCAGAGAATGATGCGGACGGTCACCTGATAGATAGCGCATTGAAACATTTAACTAACTACAGAGAGCTATGATTGACGATGGTAGTCCCCCACCAGACTGGCTTACAGGAATGTTGTCAAGGTGGAGGGAACTGTTGTTCAAGATAGGAATGATGATAGGGATAGTGCTGCTAGTATTAGCCATACTAGCTTGCTGTGTAGTACCTCTTGTTCGGGGTTGCATTGGCCGGCTCGTGGGATCAGCTGTTACTAGTACTTTGCTGCAGGTGGAAGAACGATCTCTACTGGACAACGATGAAGAGGAATCAGAAGAAGAATGGACAAATGTGATGCAAGATGTAAATGAAATGTTTGAGATGTCTTAAGCTGTACACATGTTGAACTCTGAGTGTAAGAAATGTGTTTCTAGGAAAATGACGTAATGCATTTAAATTTCATGAAATGAAATGATGTAATACTGACAATGAGAATCTAGACGCATTTAACGATAAACAGGAGGGAAATGTGAGAAGAATTATTGTTATTACTATTATCGTTTCAATGCTATAGTAAGTATAGTAAGTAGATTTAGAATGTTTAATCAAAAAGAATGTATAAGTGTTTGACTCAAGTATTGTAGCTGTTATGTTCCCAGCACTGGGAGGTATCATGTTCAAGGACACGAGGAAGTCGTAGAGATAGGAGGAGAAGGAATCATGAAGTTGTTTTGATACCAATGTTGTGTGAACCAAATAAAAGAGGAGAGCGAGCAGCAGACTGACGGAGTTGAGAGAGGAAGCTTGAACTGCTCGTCGGCTCTCCCTTGCAAGGCCTCCGGTTGTCTGTGTGGTTGATCTGAGTCTAGTGAACGAACAGCGCGGGTGACCAAACATCACCCTCACATTCCCCTCTTCAATTATTTCTATGATCCAAGTCCTCAAAGATCACTGCTCTATTTAAAATAGATGAAAGAAATGACACCCACTCCTGCATTTCTTTCACAGTGGTTCCACAACATAGAACAATAAACCACTGGAGAAAACGTGCAACATGAACCCAAAATCCTGTTGGTGTCCTGTGATCCTGTGTGGATTTAGTTATTTATTTATTGTCTTAAATTGGTCCGGCTGAGAGATGCTAACTTGCCCACGATTAGATGTTGTTTGACAGGTAATACCAAAATATCCAGCTGACCTGACTGTTGAACAGCTCTAATAACTCTAAGAGCTTTTCACCTGTCACAAAAAATTTTAAATGTTGTCAATACCTGTTAAGACTCTCTAACAACGTTAACAGCATAATACTCACTTTACACTCAGCTTGTCGCTCTTCCTGCTTCGTCTGAACAGAATACTTTCACTTTTAAAACCTAATCAGCAGCTTTATGGCGTATATATTACTACCATTAAAGCGTTCTGGGAGGGTTTAAAGTTCTTTTAGGATCAGTAGCAAAGAGCAGAAAAATAAACTAAACTTCACTTAGAAAGACTATTCAACTATAACTAAAGCCAGACTATAAGAAAGTTAAATAAGACCTCTTCATTTATAATGTATAACGATGTTTTGTGCTAATAGTAAATATGAAGTCTTGTTGAATTTTCTTAAGCCAAGAATTCTTCAGCTCTATGCAGCTCTTCAATAGTACAAAAATGTTTTCAAATCTTGATTTTATCTCCAATCACAACTGTCAATTCTTTTCAATAATACTCTTCGTTTACTCACCTTGTCGGTCTTCAGTCTTCCTGCTCAGTCTGAACGAATACTTTGACCTTTCCTTTTCCCTCTGTTAATGAACAACTTTATGGCTGTTGATTAATATTCCACTACTATAAAAGCATTCTGGGAGGGTTCAAGATTAAACGTTGTTTTGCTATTTTAATGCCCTAAATATGTTTTGCATTTAAATGAAAACTGACTAACTTAGTTAAATAAATAAATAAGATTTATGATGCTTCACAGATTTTAAAGACTTGTAAAAGCAGCATATTTCTGCAGCCCTGGAGTCCAGGAGGAGCAGCAGAGGTCAGAATGTGTCGGAGCGCGTTTAACTATTGTCTGCAGTTCCACGCGTGTCCACCGGGTGGCGGTAAAGCACCACATGATATTTCTCCTTTTTGGAACTTCTTCAGCTGCGTTGAGCTTTAAATCTTCACCTGTCGCTCCCTTTAAGCTCTAAACTTTGCGGTTCTGTGTGTAGTTTGTTGGTTTGAATATTTCTGATGAATTCTGATGACGATGACTGAAACTGTCAATGACCAATAGAAAGTTCGTCCATTTTTCTATTGTGTCACACATTTTCATTATTTATTGTCATTTTGGGTCTAAACTGGACCAGTTCTGTGAGCTGTTTTGCTTTTTCTGTGCACCAGATGTTCCAGGCAGGTTCCATCATCGGACACAGACGGAGACAGGTCACGTGACAACAGTCAGCCTTTAGTTCTTTATTACAGGAGGATCTGGTTTATATACAGACACGTATCTGCAAAATACTAAAAAGTCTATGAACCCAAAGTACTAAAAAGTCTACATCCACGCACACGCGTGTATTAAGTGTTTATACACACGTGTGCGCGTACGTGCACACTGTATATTCATCTAATAACTGTTAGTTTCTAAAACAGCAAAGTAGAGTCACTGAGGCACGGCTTCACCTCCTTTACACCGAGGTTTCCCTGAGCAGGTGTGATGAACTGTTGCAGAAGGAAAAGCATGGAACATGTTAATAACCGGACACAACAACACTCAGGTTTATTGTCTGACGGCATCAGTGTCTCTGGTTGCATCTGTCTGAGGAGCATTGTGAAACCAGGAGCAGTGTAAATGAGGGGGGGGGGGGGGGGCAGTGAGTGGATGCTGCATTCATCAAACACACAATAGTCAGAAGAGAAGAAGGAAGAACAGAAGCCCGTGTTCCTCAGTGTTGGTGTGGAGACGCCTGTTTGGAGGAGCAGGAAGCAGGCTGGACTCTTCCAGCTGGCTTTAATGCCACTTCTCTTCTGAGAACCTCCCAGCAGCTTTCTCTCCACCATCTTTTTACGCTGAAGGTTTTTGATCATTTCAGGTCAGATGTTCTTGGACTGAGGTTAAACATGTTTGTTCTTGTGCTCGGAGCGAACCGACGATCCTCTAAAGTCAGGCATCCTAAAGGTGGATGTTTTCTGAGGCCTGGAGGCTTTAAAGTGGCGCTTTTACCCACTTGTCCTCGTTCTGTTGGAAACTTGATCCAAAAACCTTTTCTGGAGCTTCATGTTCTGCTTTTTTGAAGGAATGAAATGGTTTCATCAGCGCTGCCGGGGGCTGAGCAGGCTTCATAAATCTGAAGCTCTGAGATCCTTTAAAGATCTCCTGGAATCAGCAGATGGGGGTTTGATCCAAAACTGTAAGAATCAGTCAAGCTATCAAATCTTGACTCAGTCCAAGCGTGAACCAGTCCATCCAGAGCTGATTATGGCTCAGCCAGGAGGAAAGCACGGCCTGGGGGGGTTCATATGGAGCAGGCACACTCTGGCTCTATTGCTACTGAAAACAGCCCTTCAGCACAGCAGCCTGGAATACAGTTCTGGAGAACACCTGTTCCCAACAGAACCTGTTTAAAACGGGACCAGTAAAGATGCCCGGCGTGACCACGACCACGGGGGGAGGGGGGGGGGGGGGGGGGGCAGAGACAGGCGGTAACGCCGCTGCCCACCGATTCACCTGGAAACAACAAAAACCCCAGCAGCTTGGACCCAATATGGCAGCGTGTTCCTCAGAAACGCTCCTCAAACTCTCCCCACAGCTTCATTGCTAAACAGGATTTGGGTTTTTTGTCCGTGCTAAATGGAAAGTGTTTGTCCTTTGGTGGTCCAACAGGACCACGATTTGGATGGATGGATGATTTGATGTTATTGAGAATAAAAACAGCTGAAAATGGAAGCGGAGATGTTTCAGAGCACCAGAGTTCAGAAAGAGTTTCTAATCAAACACCGCCTGTTGGGAATGATGAATGGATGCATTTTTATTCATCTGGTGAATAAAAGACTACGTGGTGTTAGACTGATTATTAATTATAATTGTTAGACTGGTGTTGGATTTAAAAAGTCTCAATATTTGCCAACAGCCGCACGCTTTAAGAATTTACCCCGTGCGTGAATAATTCAGAATGAAGAGGGGCGCAGAAGAAAAGGTCGTTCCTCTACGTTTCTGCAGCGACATCACAGTTGTAGAGGGTGTTAGCGGGCGCTAACCAGAGCCAGCACAGCTCACTTCCCTCCCGCCGCTGATGCTAGCTGCAGATTCTTAAAGAGTTTCCCCGTTGAAGCTTAAGGGATCCCTCCAGGGCCGGCCGGGGCGAAGGGCCTGTCATCCTGCCTTATGAAGTGCAGCAGCTTCTTTCTTCTCCTCGCCCTGCCATATTTCTATTTAGCAGGTCTGCGGCCGTGCAGGCTTCAGAAAAACGCTCAGAGTGGATGGTTTGTGAAAAGGGAGGCAGCCGCGGTGAATATGCACTCGCCAAATCAACGCCCAGGACGCACCCTGCGGAGGTCAAGGTGAACCCGAACGGGATCCGCGTGAAGCACAGGGAAGCACTCGCTGCTCCTTCCTGTCGCGCCCGCCGTGCCAAAGGTTCCCTGTTTATCTGTGAGAGGGGACAGCGAGCACGAGTAATACCCCACGTGCACCCCCACGTGCACGCGTGGGGCGGCGTTCTGCGTCTCTTCCGAGTTCAAGCGGCCTCTCTTGCTGCCCGTACGCTCGCGCCTCCTTATTTAGATTAACAAACGTAATAAATCCATCATTCAGTCCGCATCCATTGTGGAATTGATCCACTTCAATTCCAGGAAGTGCTCTTTGTTGTAAACACAGCATTATTTATCAGGAAGCCAAAGTGTCGTGTCTCATTAAGGACAGCTAAATGGGATTTGGAGTAAATATGGCGCATGGATAGCGCGATTTACATCGGCTTATTTATTTGTGATCCCGCTATTATGGAAAGCATGGTAGCAATCTCATCATCATTCATTCTGTAATTAACTCCCTCTTTCTTTATCTGCTGGAAGAACGTCTTAATTGCCTCCCAAACCAGAGCGCCGCCCCTCCCCCACCCCTGCAGCTTGATGGAGGAGGTGCTACAGCTTCATTTAATGTTCAGTCATTAAAGAACCTTTACTGTGGAACCCTAAACTGCTCTTCAAACAACACCAGGAATAACATCTGGGCCCAAACACCGGTCGGGGACGTTTATAGCCGCGTTACTGGGTCAAATAAATCACGCTAACGCCAATAAAACGTTAAATTTAGCTTCGCTGGCACGCTGTGTGGTTCAAAAACGATGACACTTTAAACTTAATGGCAGCAACGATCCCATTACACATGCCCCAACACACACACGCTAATGTTCAAGCACACGTGTAGCGCCACACACGCCTGCCTCACAAGTTCCAGCCAACACTGAGTGATGCCGCTGCATCTGCATGATGTTTTATTCATGCTAGCAGGGCTGTATCCATTCACGAGTGATCGTATTCCTCTGCGGGCCTCCTGAGCAGGTCTGCCTCAGATATGGGACAGATCCGACCGGAGGGGGGACGCGGCGCCGCAGGACCTATCGGAAGCCGTCATACTGGTCAGCAGCAACGCTAGCAGGAGCGTGAGGCACGTCCCAGGGTGGGAAGGTGTGCATTAGCATTAGCAACAGATGGCTCATCTGCACGTCAACAGGAGCAAAGCTCGATGCCTTGAAGAAGTTTTGGAAAGTTTTGGAAGAGTCCAGGCCTCTTCCTGCCCTGACCAGATGGCTTTTTTATCCTCTCACCTCCCCAAAGCTCTTCCTTATCACTGAGCCTAAAAACTGCCCCCTGTGGCTTTTTATCTGCATTCAGGGAACTCGATGCCCACTAGCAGCTCCCCGATACATGATGGGATGTACCGTCCTAATTGCCAGAATCAGTTTCTTACCAATATTGTTGCTGCACATTAAAAGGCTGAATCCTGTCCGCCTGTTTAATGACTTAGCAGCCTTATTCCGGGTGGGTGGTGCACTCTGGGATTTGATCGTGCTACTGCAGCAAAATGTGGTTCATCTGGAGCCAGCGCCAGGAACAGCCAGAAAGGGGGGACGCGGCCCCCAAAACCCACCCTGCGCGTCACATTTTAGCTTTGCACCACTTAGGCCACTTTCTAAACCCTGTCAGCTCGCCTCTCCTCTCATGTGACCATCGCGAGAAGCGAGCCTGACTCAGCCAATTCGAGCCGGGGCCAGCTGCGGGATGGAGGCGCACCGCCGCGCAGGACGCGCGTTCTCACCGCGGGCGGAAACGCGGCGGCCGCGTCCGGCAGCGTTTGGATGGTGCCGGAGAGCGCGGCGCATCCTGCAGCTACATCAGGTCCTCAGCTGCGGCGTGGAGGAGGAGGAGGAGGAGGAGAGGAGGAGGAGGAGGAGGACGGGAAAATACCAACCATCCGAAATATAAAAACACACAAGCCGCGTCTGGAACCGGCCATGTCGCGTCACGCAGAGATCGATCCGATCAGATAACCTTCAGATAACATTGATAAAGAAGGCTTGATGAAGCGTTTGTGCCAGTCCTGCGAAATAACAGCCACAGGTGCACGTTTATCACCTTTATTAGAGACATGAAGGTGTCAATCATGAACTCGTTCCAGATACCTGCGAGTGGGGAAATGTCTGTTCATCCTCGGTGACACAGAAAACAAAAAAACCCCAAGAATCAAAACTGCCCTCGTCCACCCAGCATCATCTAGAGGAGAAATAACATCCGTAAAAAGGAAAAAAAAGAGACTCGACACTGCCAGCAAAAGTACAAGCAAACCGAAAAAGGTGAAACACACAAAAAAACAAAAATAAAAATAGAAACGACAAACCTGCGAGCTGCAAGAAAAGTACCAGGTTAAAAATGATTCCTTCAGATAAAGAAAAGAGGAAAGAAAGTCAAAGCAAAGGTCTGGATCGGTGAGGTCGACCCGAAATCACAAAACTCGAAGGCAAACAAGCAACACTGCAAAATGCAAACCAAAGCAACCACAACAACAAAAAGGAACAAAAATGTGGGGAAAATGTCTCAAAACCACCAATCAACGCGTGAAAAATCTCAATACTGACAAAAGCTGCTCGATCGGAACAAAAGTGCAAGGGAGAGCGCGTCTGCCCCCGGGACCAGAACAACTGCATGCTGGAAACTTGAAGCCTGGAGGGGGGGGGGGGGGGGGACGCTCCGAAGCACCGCGGCAATACTCAAATTCAAACACCAGCAAAAGGAGGAAAAAATGGGGAAAAAGGAGGAAAAAATGGGAAAAAGAGGAAAAAAAGGCGGAGGGGGGAGGAAAGAGAGAGGAGGGGTGGGCAATAGAAAAGAGCAAAAAAAAATATGCGTGTTGGAAATGTGCTCACCGAGCGGGAGTAAAATGTGGCGAGAAAAATGGGAATGTGGCTCAAAAGACAGTATGGCGGTGCGAGCCGGGACGCGGTGCCTTTTCTCCAGATGTCAGCCTCCATTTCTGTCATGTGACTCATCCGGATCCCACTTCCAGCAATGAGCGCGCGGCGTCGAACAGCTGATGCTGGAAGCTCGCGGAGTGAGAAAGCGAGTATCCGGAACCTCCCACACCGCCGCCTGCGCCGCCGCCTGCGCCGCCGCGGCCGCGTCGCCCCGCTGCGCCTCTTTAAAGATGCGGGGCTCACGTGGCGTCAGCGACCTCCGACCTCCTCGCGTCTTCCCGCTCGCAGGGGGCCGCAGCTGATCTTTGACGTTAGCCGGGTCGCCCCCGGAGTCTGGACCGGTTCATCACCGGCCTGACACACACACACACACACACACACACACACACCACACACACACACACACACACACACACACAGAGAGACCAGTTAATTGTCTGCCACCAATTAACGGGCCGGTCTTTGGAGCGCTGGGGAACCCAGAGCTGCTCCGCCACGCCTGAAGTTTCCTTCTTTTCTGGCAAATTGCTCAGTTTCCAATCCATGTTGCTTTCCTCTCCCTCTCCACCTCCTCGTGGACCCTCCGGGGAATGTTTCGCAGCTCATTTTTGCCACCATTTCGCCCTTTTAGAGCATTTTGAGCAACAGGCAACGACAACTGGAGCAGCTTCTGTCGTCAACGCGTCGGGCGGCTTCTTTTATTTTTTTCCACTCGCCATTACACTTCGCAGCTCATTGGCGAATCCCTCAGAGGATCTCCGGCAGGTTTGCAACTCTAAATGGGTTTTCAGATGCTTTTAAACACCAGGATGACGTCACAGACGAATGCGGCCAATCAGGGAGCAGAAGAAGAAGATATGAAAAACACTTTTTTTTTCTAAAATCCAGCAGTGAAGGAAGCTCTGGTCTCCGTGGAGACAAGCGTGGATTATAAATACGGCGAGGGCCAGTCACAGGAGACGTGAACGTTTCAGTGGCCCTCTGATCCAGACGCTAACTTGAGACCCTCCGCCGGGACATTAGCATGTTAGCACCACATCCTAAACCAACCTTCCTTTTATTTTTCCGACCCCTTAAACCCTGAAGGCGCCGATTGTTTATGGTGGCGCTCCAACCGAACAAACAAGCGTTTAGAGCCACAGGTCAAAGCAAACGTCAAACAGAATCCAAAAAAACGGAGGCCAGGCTTCGGAAGAACATGTGCCACTCATTAGCAGCGGTCACATTAATTGTCACATTAATCGCGTGGGAATATTTTCATTTCAGAGCGGAGCCGCGGGAGCGGCGGCGGCGGGGGCGGCGTGACCTTTGGAGCAGCAGGACTCTCCTGGCCAGGAGCATTGTCCTACTGAGACAGGCTGATTGTGCTCCTGCCCTTTTGATAATTAATTAATTAACACGAGTACACGACAGTTCATTTGTCTGCGCCGGCGTTCCGGGAGCGGCGGCCTTTCTGCACCTGTGGCTCCGCGGGAGGAACATCGCCGCACGTGTTCTCTGATCACGACAGCAGGAACCACCTTCGTTCTCCTCTCATTGGTGTCCTGGTGGGTTTCCTCATATGATCCAGGCTCCTCGGTCAGGCCCAGGATGGGCCGGGTCACAGGGCGGCCCTGACCACCTCCCCTCCACCTGCTCCAGGAGATCATCCAGGTCTTCCAGACTGTCCCTCCAGCAGGTCCAGGGATGGGAACCCTTGAGCCTCCTCAGCTGAGACCTTCCTCCAAAATAAAAGCACGCTTCATAGAACTGAAGAACCCGACCTGTTGGAGTCGCCCGAAGCTCTCACAGATGGCGTCCTGCGCTCCAGCATCGGGTCCTGCTGCACGCCAAGGGCCCGTTTCAGAAGACGAGGACTCGTGCTGAATTTTAATAGCTGAATTTGGGACCACTGAATTTTAATAGCTGAATTTGGGACGGCCCCCCTCCACCCGGATCGTCAGAAGAAAGAAACCATTTTAATAAATCTGATTTCTCCGTTGTGGAACCACAGGTGTGGTCAAAGTCACGGTCACAATCTCTTCTTCAACAGTGGTTCATTTCACAGCTGAGCGCAGCGGCACTGAAGCCACCAAAGATGTGACGGGGGGTCCAACTCTCAGGCTGCGCCAGCGTGCACGTGGGACTTGTCCCCCTGCTGCAAGACGATAAAGATTGCCTGCTTTTTTAAATCAGACGCTTCCTGGTTGGAATTGTTAGCAGAGAATTCGCCTGCAGGATGCTAGCGTCCAGTGCTGCCCTGTGCTACGCTAGCTCCTGACGGTGATGTGGCTCGTGAAAGGATTAAACGAGCGGTGTGTGTGTGTGTGTGTGTGTGTGGGGGGGGGGGGTCTAGTGGCCGTACTCTGCCATCCGATTCTGCAGCCGCCAATAGCTGAGCGGTCTCACCTTAAACATGCGGGTGGGGGGGGCGGGGGGGCTCTTTCAGACTGTCGCCTGCTCTTGTCCCCGCCGCCTGCCCGGGTGTAATGAACGGCTGCTGTGACGCCGCTGGCAGGTGAGCCCTGCAGCGAGCTGACTGGCGCCCAGCCGCAGCTTTGTGCCGCTGGGCTCTGGGCATTAAAATGCAGAGCTTTGTGCTGAAGGACGCAGGTTACAGCGACATGATTGATGCACGAGCGCTTCCAGATACTATCCTCCAATAAAAGCTTGCAAAGTGCTCTTTACGGCCCGAGTTTGGCTCATTGGAAAGAAGATAAAGTCGATTCATCAATTGGCGTTTACAGGTGGGGAATGCACATGCGGAGGATCAAAGGAGATCAAAGCAGCGCGCACGTCCTGCCTCCGACACCTTCATGCTACCTGCTCCGCTTCGCAGCGCCGGGAAAAAGAGCCCGACTGTGACAGGAACGCCACGCGTGCAAGTCGGGGAGTTGGAGCCCGAATGCTAACAACATGAATATTACAGATCCTTTCAAAATGGAGGCATCGCACACAAGAGGCTCAGCTGCGCTAATTAGCACTCTCCGATTCTCCTCCAGCCACCCGGACGAATCCGTTTTCTCCACAGTTTTCCGAAAAAAAAAAGAAAAAGGAATCGGAACGTGAAAACTGACGAAAGCGAAGCAGCCTTGTTTGTGTTTTACGCCTTCGAAAAGTTCCTGTTGAACAAAAGGAGCCGTTCGTTAAACACGCCGAGCGCCCGTCGCCGGCAGATTTGGCAAAATTGGTCGTGTCGCTAAGCTAGCGAAGAACATCTGCATATATGGAGGCTCCCGCAGCAAAGAAACACATCATTAATATAACACATACAGAGCAGCACGCACACCGACGCACGGCGGAGGAAGAGCTGCCGCTTCCAACATCAATCTGCCACCATATTCTGTGGCTCAGGTGGTTACCATAGCGACACAGAGGTCAAAGTGTCCTCGGGAATATATCCGGAACCCGAAACGTTCCGCGTAGCGACTGAGGGAAAGGCCGAACGCTCTTAGACGACACTCAAACTGGCGCCGTTTATTCGGATTAATTAGGCTAGCTTCGTAATCTGGGACTGATGACATCACCTGGAGATCAAAGCGGCAGATTAATGCGAGACGTGCTGAGATTGCGTCCCGGTAAAGAGGTAATTAGGCCCGACTGCGACCCTCCTGCCCCGCCGGGGCAACTGCGTTTTGAATACGAACCACGACCAGAGTGACCAGCACAGATAGGACGTAGCATCTGTAGCTAGCAACTGTGGTCGTATCAGAAGAAAGGGGTTGGACTCCACCATGTTAGACCCTCCCTATTAGTAATAAGTAATTAGAGAAACGAAGGTAAAACCTTTAGCCTGTTGAGAATTTAGCCTAGCATTAACAGCTAAGGTCATCTCTATAGTCAGCTAGGATCACCCTCGCTAGACCTGACGAGGGCTAATTAAGTGAAACCCTTTTTTGCAGTTAAATTGATGCCAGTCAAATCTCGACAACATTTTAGGTGATCCGTACAGATGCTACGAACGAGACGCAGGCTAACGCCTTTAACGTTCATCAACAACACGCGCGAATGTGAAGAATCTGCAGAACTTTTACCACGAACAGCTTCTCTGAACCGTTAATAGCTCGCCATGCCGGTGACCTTTGACCCAGCTGGGAGTCCAGCATCCAAACCTCGTTGCTATGGAGTGACGATGCTAACTAGTGAAGCCGGTTGGCTGTAGTTTGGTGTAATCACGGTGCCCTGAGCAGCAACTGTCAGGCTAAAAGAAGACGAGAGACGGATGAAAATAGATATTCTTGACGTAACTTTTGTGACATTTCCTTTGAACAAAGGAGCGGCTGACGTCTGGAGCCGGAGCTACGCTAATGCTAAAAGGTTTCTGTCTGCTCAGATCTGACCTTTGCCCAAAATCTGTGCGTCAAAATGACAAAAGGAATCATATTCAGAGTGAAAGCTGCCGTCTGTGCCGAATCTACGTGCGCATTTAACTCTTTTCGACTTTCTTCAGCTTCTACTTTGTGATGGAATCATCCCTGAAATCATCAAAGAGCATCAAAGCGGCGAGCAAGCGCGTTCTGATCGGCTGGAGCGAGTGTCTGTCTTAGGCTATTAAGTGTAAACTTATGGATTAAACCCGTTCATTTATCATTCATTTCATGTTGACGTCGTTCTCTTTCTCATCTTGAAGAAGAAAAATCAAAGAAGAAAAAAAACAAAAAAAACCAACAGCATAAAATACATGAAAGCTAATTCGCTGTTTCCTGGAGCTGGAGCTTTGCTAGCTTATTAAGTTACAATTAAAGTCACAAGAACTTGAGCTCGTCAGGAAATCGGGGTCACGTCGAGGTCAGAAAGGGGAAAAACTGTCTCCGGAAAAGCTCCGGCTGTCGGTGGCGGAGCCGGAAGAGGTGTGAAGGTTTCCGACGATTATCATCGAGGGTCCAGAGATGCCGGCTCACAGAGAGAGCTGCCTCGGAACGGGAGGGAAAGCTTCACGGAGGCCGAGAGGACGGTCCGATAAGGCGTCTTCAGTCCTTGCCAGGGCTTCCTCTGTGCTGGAGGAGTAATCATAAAAGGCAGGAACAGAGAAGGTTCGGGAAAGAGTCGCCCTTTTATTTCAGCCAAGACAAAATAGAAGCATCCGTCCAGCCGCTAGCGCTCAAAACCCCTGGAAGTTTAGGAATTATTAATGGGATTAAGCTTAAGGAAGCTGAAGCCTGGGACAAAGCCACGTTTCCCTTTTTTTCCCCTGCAGCAGATCCTCTCCGGGGATCCGGAATCTGACTGACTGGTGTCAGCCTGGAGGGAGCGGTGGCGGCCGCCGGCGCCATGAATGAGTAAAATACGTCTGTGTTTTCTGCACGGCAATAATGTCTAAAGCCGGAGGAGGAAGTGGCCTCCATCTGTCAGCGGGGGGTCGGAGCGCTGCCGCCCGCTGGCAGAAACCACACGTCTAATGGAAGAGAAGAAATATTATCGATACGGCGGCGTCTGTGATGAGAACATTTTACTATAATTCTGTATTGTTTTGACTCAGGATGGAGACGCCGCGGTTAGCCGTCGCTGCCCGTTTATTAGCAGGAAACCGCTCCGGCCGACGGGCGTCCGGCGGCGTGACGAGAAGTGCGAGATATCGGGCGGCGACTCGGCGCCGGCCAGCAGTGGATGACGATAAGTCAAAACGCTAACTGGGCTCCCGGGGCGTCCACGGCTCATTGTTGCTCATTCCAGCCCGCCGAGTCGACAGAGCGGCGGGCTGGAGGAGCCAGGAAAGCGTCCGGGAGTCCAGGCTGTCGGCAGCGGAACTCCTGGTGTTTTTGATTCCATTAACGACTCAAACCAACCGGAAGACAGGCGCTGATTCCAGTCCTGAAATCTGCTTATTGTGTCTGGGAGACATCAAAGCTCCATCCAACAGACCGCGATTGGCCGGTTAGCATCACTAGCATGCTAAAGCACATGCAAAGACGTACCTAGCCTGGTCAAAGAGATGATATGATTATGGGATTTATTGTGATGTTCCCTCAGGCTAATCAGGTACCTGAACTGCTCTTCTGAAGGATGGGTGTGTGTGTGGTGTGTGTGTGTGTGTGTGTGTGTGTGTGTGTGGTGTGTGTGTGTGTGTGTGTGTGTGTGTGTGCGCTGAACACTTGAACGTAACAAGCTCATGAAATCTTCCAGGCAGCTCTAATAGCTGCATTCGGAGCTGTACCCCTGGGCTAAAGGGCCGCGCCGCGTCGGTGGGAGTCCCGGCGAGCACCAGCGCACGGCCGCCTGCAGCCGGGCCGTTTCTCAGCAGAACCGGGGCCGTTGCTACTGCTCAGCGGTGCTGGCCGACACCCAGCACCCCGGCTACAAATGCACGGATAATTTAGCGTCCGAGCTGAGTGTCATTATCTAAGAGCAGCGCTAAGGGGGGGGGGCATGTTTGAGGGAGTGAGGGGAGTGAAGGAGTGGATGTGACACCACCTCTGAGGGTAACTGCGTAGAGCGTTACTATGCTGGAGTTTGTACACTGACACAGAATGTGCAGGCTAACAGCTAGCCTGGAACGTTCCCATTACCTTCTGGGAGCTTCCTATAGACAACAAAGCGTGTCCCAGAGGCATCCTGATGTGATCAACACCCGCTGACCCTCCGTGAGCTGCTGCCACAAACGAAGCCACCACAGCTAATGGAGCTAGTCCCCTGTTTCCAGGTTAGCGTCTAAACACGCCTGTTCGCGGTGAGAGGAAAACATACTCACGAACAGAAGTGACCTCGGACTCTCTCTAGAGCGCCGGACGCACTCTCACACTCTCGCATCCAGGTCGCAAAAAAAACAATTTTATGGCTTTTCCACAGTAGTAAAGACGTTCGAAACTAATGAGCAAAGAGCAAAAATAGATCAAAGGTAGAGATTTTAAGATCTAGCAAATGGCAACATTTTCGACATTAGCGCGGCTCCGGAAATGCCAACTTCATTAGCGTCAAGCGGCCCAGGCTTGATGGAAACTAAGCCGCGATTTCAGGAGAAGCCGATGAGAGGAGAGGATTAGCAGCCTGTCAGCAAGCTGCAGGAGAATTCAGGCAGCAGAGCGCGGCGCGAGGTAGCCGCGAGGTAGCCGCGCGGCATCAAAGTTCGCCTTTATTACAGAATCTAATGAGGATTTGCACATGCAGCAGCAAGTAAATCGCCCCATGAGCGTCGCTGATAGCACCGGCTTTTCCAATCACAGCTTCTGGAAACACGAAGCGTCACCGCTAATTTTTAAAATCTGATCTGGCTCCGTTGATCACGATCACTGACCCAGGAAGAGGAAATGCAGGAAACACGCTAGCTGGTAACGAGCTAACGATTCGAGCGAGCCAAGCACGATCCCTTCTTCCTGCACTAAAACAGGAGGAAGGCTAATTAGATTAGCTTCACTGATTCTTCTGACATCGCAGCAGATTTTTTAGTTCGAGCTCAAAAGGTTGAGGATTAGCGTTCGGATAACCGCAGCGCTACAATATTCAAATTCTACGTCATAATTTCACTTTTAATGAGGCGCCAAGTCATTTCTCCGTGGTCGCCACGGCGACCATCGCCTCGCCGATCGTGTGTACACACCGCAGACGGTGGGTAATAAAACGCAACCGCGCCGGAAGCTAGAACAAACCCGACAAATAAATTAGAAACTTTTTACAGGTCTCTGGTGGAAAATTACAAAAACAAGTGTTGGTGTTGGTGTAGCTAGCGTCGATATTCCTTTAGCGTGACAGCAGGAGAATGGAAGGCAACGGCCGTCGATCGTCAGCGGTGATTGTGAGGAGCCGCCGGATCGACTCCGACAATCACCCGCAATTAAATCGATTGGACGAATCTCCAATATGGCGGCGGCGACGAAACAAAGAGGAGAGCGGGTGTCACGTTCCAGTCTAGGGTATGGAATTGTGAACCAGGGAAAAGTGAAGGTGGCACGAGGAATAACGCCAGAACAATAAGTGAAATATAGATTTAATGGTTAAAGGCACGTTGCATGGCAAACATTCCAAAACGTAGACGAAAGTGGCTTCTCCACAGAAGCGGGCGAACTGCAACCGACGGGCTGCGTGTCACAAAAACGAAGTGGGAACTGGTAGCGCTGACGTGGCGAGTCACGGAACAGGACGAAAACGGAGCAAGAAGGATTCGTTGGGTGGCACCCCAGGGTTTTTAAAAGGACGCCAATCACGAACGAGCCACCACAGACCATGGCGCAGCACCTATTGAAACAGAGAAACACAAAACACGGGGGCGGGACAAAACAGAACCAAACGCGCAAAGGTGCACAGAGCGCACAGTAAAAGCAAACTAAACCACATAACTGGGATCGTAACACCCCCACCACCAAAAATCAACATATAATGTTGATCAACAAGTGTTCTCTAATCAGTATCTCTTAGCGTGACAAAGCATCAGCTAGAACATTTTCTTTTCCTCTCTTATACCTTATCTCCAGGTTGAATCCTTGCAGATATAAGGACCAACGCATGAGACGCTGATTTGAATTTTTCATCCTGGGTAGGAACAGCAAAGGGTTATGGTCAGTGAAAACAACGACAGGCTTAGATGTGGAACCCACATACACCTCAAAATGTTGGAGTGCAAACAGTAAAGCTAAAGCCTCCTTCTCAATTGTGCTGTAGTTAAGCTGGTGCTTCAAAAACTTCTTCGAAAAATAACAAACGGGGTGATCAGTCCCACTAGTATCTTCCTGCAGAAGGACAGCACCTGCACCAGTGCCGCTGGCATCAACCTCTAATTTGAAAGGCACATCAAAATTTGGAGACGCCAGTACGGGTGCACTACAAAGCAGCGCTTTAGCGTTCTGGAAAGCAGAGTCGCAATCGACTGACCAAACGAACGAGCAAGATTTCTTAAGCAGATTCGTTAGCGGTAGTATTACATCGGAAAAGTTGCGGCAGAAGCTACGATAATAGCCAATCATTCCTAGGAATCTACGAAGCTCTCGTCTACCAGACGGAATGGGGAAGTCCACGATAGCGGATACTTTAGCTTCCACTGGGCGCACTTGGCCTTGGCCAACCTGTTTCCCCAAATAGGTTACGGTTGCTTTGGCAAATTCACACTTAGCTAGGTTGAGGGTCAGAGACGCATCTCTCAAGCGCGTGAAAACCAAGTGAATGTTAGCAATATGCTCAGACCAGGAGGATGAGTAAATGACCACATCATCCAAGTACGACTCGCAGTTTGGGACACCAGCGAGGACTTTATTCATAAGCCGTTGGAAGCTTGACGGGGCATTTTTAAGACCAAACGCCATAACCTTGTATTGCATGAAGCTGTCAGGTGTAACGAAGGCAGAAATTTCGGAGGCTCTGGGCGTTAATCCCACTTGCCAGTAGCCCTTGAGAAGATCTAATTTTGTAACGAAGTGAGCGGAGCCAACACGATCAACACAATCCTCCATACGAGGTAAGGGGAAAGAGTCGGTTTTCGTTACAGCGTTTACTTTTCTGTAGTCCGTACAGAATCTAAACGTGCCATCTGGTTTGGGAACCAGGAGACACGGCGAACTCCACGCGCTAGCACTGGGCTCAGCCAGTCCATGATTGAGGAGATAGGCTACCTCTGATTGCATAATTGCTCTTTTAGTCGGATTGACACGATATGGGTGCTGTTTTATTGGTGCCTGTTCACCTACATCAATGTCGTGGCGAAGTACATTGGTTAATGTCGGAACGTCGGAAAACAAACCTGGAAACTCATTAATCAAAGCACATATATCATTAGACTGTTTTCCACTTAAGTGCGACAAATTATTTCTCAGTTCACGAAGCATTTCTGAATTTGGAAGCCTAGCAGAGGAGACTGGGACATCACGCAGGTTTAGGTCATCCTCCTCGGGAGAATAGACAGGTGGCGCTGTTACAACACTGGTGACGGCCACAGGGGTGACATCTGCAAAGGCAACCTCTCGAGGCACATAGGCCTTAAGCATGTTAATGTGGCACAACCGGGTTTTTCGTTTTCGGTCAGGTGTCCTAATAACGTAGTTAGTCTCGCTCAGTTTAGACAAAACTTCGTAGGGACCCGAAAACTTTGCCTGTAACGCAGATCCCAATACTGGCAAAAGCACTAAAACTTTGTCACCAGCACTGAACGAACGTGCCTTGCAATGCCGGTCAAAGCGAGTTTTCATTTTGTCTTGAGCGGTGGCTAGGTTTACTCTAGCGATCTCACAGGCCTTATGTAAACGCTCTCGAAAAGAACTCACATAATCCAAAACATGAATATTCCTATCGGCTATATCAGCCTCACATTGTTCACGAAGCAATCTCAATGGACCGCGCACCGTGTGTCCAAAAACTAGGTCAGCCGGGCTAAAACCTAGAGATTCTTGAACTGTCTCTCTAATAGCAAACAAAAGTAGAGGGAGGCCATCATCCCAGTCTTTCTCAGAATCGAGACAGTAAATACGAAGGAGAGACTTCAGACACTGATGCGCTCTTTCCAAAGCTCCCTGAGACTCAGGATGATAAGCACTCGACACCTCATGTTTAACCTTGAGCACTTTCAACACTTGGCGAAACAACCTTGACAAAAATTAGACCCCTGGTCCGTTTGGACCACTTTTGGCAAGCCAAACGTGCAAAAGAAAGAAAGTAGCGCTTTTACTATAGGCTTTGCCTTAAGAGACCTTAAAGGAACTGCCTCCGGATATCGTGATGCTGCACACATTAAAGTTAACATATAACGATGTCCGGCTTTCGTTTTAGGCAGCGGGCCTACACAATCCAATATTATGCGCTCGAATGGTTCTCCAAATACCGGAATCGGTTTAAGCGGTGCAGGTGGAATCTTTTGGTTGGGCTTTCCCGCTATTTGGCACTTATGACATGACCTGCAGTATTTGACCACATCTGACTTCAAGCCAGGCCAAAAGAAATACTTTAATATCCGGTGATATGTTTTAGTAATGCCCATGTGTCCAGCGAAGTCATGATCGTGCCCCAATGAAAGAACATGTAAGCGGTATTTAGCGGGAACAACTAATTGATTTACAGTATTCCAGCCCAAATCTGCAAAAACGGGTGGAATCCATTTCCGCTTTAATAAACCATCTTCCCAAAAATAGTCAGTTAATTTCATCTCAGTCACCATATTTTTAGTAGCAGCAACGCGGCATTTAGCGAGAGAAGGGTCGCTTTCTTGCTCCCTTCTAATCAGCGCTTTGTCAACGGGCAGCGACAGGTCGAGGTGCGCGTTTTCAGCACCATCAAGTGTGGACAGCAACGGAGCGTCTGCTGCCTGTGACCGCGGGCTGGAGGGGGACTGGAATGGATCGTCGGAAATCAAACAACTGTCGGACAAATCAATCACATCCTTAAACTTACGAGCCTGAGCTCTTGTCACACACGCACGCGGGGAACACATTTTTAGACTCAGGGTCCTCGTTAGTTTTTTGTAACGGAGTAGAGATCACTTCAGGTATAGGAATCACTTTTCCGCCAGCCAAATCGTTCCCCAATAAGAATTCAACCCCTGTCACAGGAAGCTGTGCCCGAACAGCAACCTTCACAGACCGCTCACTAAATCGGTGTCCAGGTAAATCTTGTGCAAGGGAACTTGTGTTATCCCCAACTCGATCCCTGTAAGTAAAACATCGGAGCCACAATATGTCGGTCAGAAAACGGAAGGGCAGACTCGAGAATACAGCTAATTGCGGCCCCAGTGTCCCGAAGAATAGAGACGGACTTCCCATCTCCACCGCTAGCAGTTAAAGAGACTTTTCCCTTCAAGATAAACGGATCATACACGGGGTCAATATCATGATTTAACTCATCAGCGCTGGCAGTCCGCACAAATCCAACACTCTTAGGCTGGCGTTTAGGAGACTGATTTTTTCTTTGCAGCACAGGACAAACAGCGATTAAATGACCCGACTCATGACAGTAAAAGCATTCTCTTTTCTCATTGGTGGGAGACGAGGGTCTGCACGGCTTAGAATTTCGCCAGTTGCGCTTAGGACTAGAAAAACTGAAATGGTGCCCGACGAGTGAAGACTGTTTTATGAGTGAGCGTGAATTCGTCAGCACAAACAGCGGCCTGTGCCAACGTGGTAACTTTCTGGTCATGAATATAAGTCGCGACCGACTCTGGCACACAATTTTTAAACTCCTCCAGCAGAACAACTTCTCGAAGTTGAGCCATTGACTGTACTCGTAAAGAAGTGAGCCACCTATCGAAGGCATTTTCTTTCTCTCTCGCAAACTCCATATAAGTCAACTTGTCATTTTTCTTAAGACCTCGAAATCTTTGTCTGTAGGCTTCTGGTACAAGTTCGTATGCGTTTAATATAGCAGTTTTAACAATACTATAGTCTGCACTCTGGTCAACAGTAAGAGCTGAATAAACAGCTTGTGCCTTTCCCGTTAACACACATTGCAATAGCAAGGTCCAAACGCCGACTGGCCATTTTAAAGTTATAGCGACGCGTTCAAAGTGGGCGAAATACTTCTCAACCTCGCGCTCGCTGAATGGTGGAACCATGCGAATATTTCGGCTCACGTCGAAAGGTGGAGCAGGTGAATCAGATGACGGGAGGTTATGTGGTGCGTCTTGAGGCAACTCTGGTAACGCAGAGGCAACGAAAGGGACACGCTGTCGTTCCTGCCACGCCGTAGACAGAGGAGGAGAGCTTGGAGGACGAATTGGAGAGACATTAACGGCAGAGTATTTAGCCGAATATTCCAACTCAAGTTTTCTCAAACTAAATTCTCGCTCCTCACGCTCGCGTTGTAACTCCATCTTTTTCTGACTCTCTCTTTCTTGTTGTTCCAACTTCCTTAGTTCGATTTCTTTATCCACCTCTAATTGTCGTAAACGAACCTCTTTTTCGAGTTCTTTCTCTCTAAGAGCCATAGCCTCACGGTCTGCTCTAAGTTGTGCTGTATGGAGCTGCAATTTGCGACCTTCCAAATTATACTCCTGCATTTTAAACGAAAGCTCTGCAGTTGGCGATTGGGGCAAATTTGACGGGGAGCCGACACTTTCAGCTTTAGCAATAATATTTTTATCGATCAAGCCCTTTCCAACTTTCTCCACAACACTGCCTTAAGCTTTTTATCGTCACTAGTAATCGTTACAGAATAATGTTCCGCAATACTAATTAGCTGCTCTTTAGTGCAGCGTAACAAACTATCCTTCGTAGGATTCTTACAAAAATCTTCAACAGACGCCATCCTGTAACACCAAAAAACTTCGGTTAATGGAGAATTCAAGCAGAAATGTACAATGTAGATCAGAAAGAAGCCAAAAACCATGCAAAATCTGGTGCGTAAAAACGCGTGCGGCGTGCCAAATGCCTCCAAAATTAGTATTAACAAAATCAAACAAAATCCGAGAGACTGCACTGCAACCACCCCAAGACGCAGGGTGTCAGAGAGTCTGGTCCTGACTGCCTAACCAGGAAACTAACTCACCTATCTAACTCTTCAGAGCGTACCAATGGAAGGCGCCTTTAAACGCTTAACGTCATAAGAGAGGACTTTATCTTAAGTCCTCTCTGACTAGCGTACCTCCCCCTGGAGTTACTCCCAAAAAGGCAAATTAAAACATACAAAAAAACCAAATAGTGCCCCGAAGGAAGGGTTGAAAACAACCCAGCTGGGAACACGCTGACTCACCAGACATCTGGATTGCAGACGCACACCTACGGAAAAATCAAAGAAATCAAAATCACAAAAGACTAAGGGCGCTAAACAAAATTACAAAAAGCTATGGGATCAAATATCCCGGACGAGCCCCCATTTGTCACGTTCCAGTCTAGGGTATGGAAATGTGAACCAGGGAAAAGTGAAGGTGGCACGAGGAATAACGCCAGAACAATAAGTGAAATATAGATTTAATGGTTAAAGGCACGTTGCATGGCAAACATTCCAAAACGTAGACGAAAGTGGCTTCTCCACAGAAGCGGGCGAACTGCAACCGACGGGCTGCGTGTCACAAAAACGAAGTGGGAACTGGTAGCGCTGACGTGGCGAAGATCGGAACAGGACGAAAACGGAGCAAGAAGGATTCGTTGGGTGGCACCCCAGGGTTTTTAAAAGGACGCCAATCACGAACGAGCCAACCACAGACCATGGCGCAGCACCTATTGAAACAGAGAAACACAAAACACGGGGCGGGACAAAACAGAACCAAACGCGCAAAGGTGCGCAGAGCGCACAGTAAAAGCAAACTAAACCACATAACTGGGATCGTAACAAGCGGCGCGATGAATGATTCACCCGGCGTATCGCCCCTGTAATTTGGTTTGACAAGCTAACGAGGCTGCGCCGCGCTGCATGCTAATCGGCGTGCTGTATGCTACAGTTCCGGCTACTGAGGGAAAATAAAAAGGAGGGCGCCAAAAAAAAAGCTGATCTGGATTAAAAACAAAGGAATAAAAAGTCGCAATTTCATCCATCTGTGAAATAATCTCACATTTGTTCCCATCTCCGCTCATCTGGAACATCTGTCCAGAATCGCATCCCATCTCCCTTCTCCAAAACACCCTCCCCCCCTCATTTTCTTTCATTTCATTCCAACCCTCAAATCCATCCATCTGGATACGAGAACGCTCCGAGATTCATGTCCCGCTGCAGCGGGCCCCCGGCGTGTTAGCGCCGTCTTTGGCGCCGCGGCGTCATCGGACGTGATGGAGATGCTGGGACCGGTTCTGCGTTCAGGTGGGTCGGAATGTTTGAGGTTTCGGGATTAGAAATGAACTCCGCATTTGAAATATCCCGCTGTTCTCCGGGTGGCTCCCCTGCCAGAAATGTGATCACAGCGAATTGAATCTCAGTTTCTTCGAGTTTTACTTTTAATGTCGTTAGCTGAGTTTTGGAAATTCGTCTGCGGACTTAATGCCGTTTCTGGAAGCCATGAGCCTCTCCGCTAACAGGTTTGACCTGAATTATATGAATGGCTGCTTTAATATTTGCCTTAAAATGCTAATGTTAGAAGCTAATTCCTCAGTCCCCATTGTTATTTATTCACTCTTATTTGATTAAACCTTCTCCCCTCAGATCAGGGCTCCAATAACGGAACCCGACCACCAGACGGTGTTAAGACGGGCACGCAGCTCAACTTTGGGATCTCATTTCGCTAAAAGCCCATGATCGTGATCCCTCAGGGGGGTGCGGGACACGTTAAATTCCAAACAGAGCAAAGCTCCGCGCCCTCTGAAAACCGGGACAAGCTGCTCAAATAAAGGCAAAAGCACAAATGCTGCGACCTGTTCGGCCTCATCGGGTCTCGATAACGGACCGCCGGGAACCCGGACCAGACGAACCCGCTTCGGATACGTCTTGGTTTGGGGAGCTTCGTACAAGAACATCGGCTGCTCCACCAGGGGAAGAAGCCCAAAAGTTCCTCTGGGTCACATCAGGACAACATCTGGTTGAGCCACCATCTAAAAACTGGAGATTTGGGTCTATACCACTATAACACACACACCACCACACACACACACACACAATCAGTATCAGTGTTCCAAATCCTGTTTTCTTTTTCTGCCAGCTCTTCCTCCAGCGATTACCCCTCATCTTGCGCATGTCCCACCCTGCTGAGGCAGAGCCGTACTGGGATGGAGCGTTACCACGGCGATCCAGCTCAGTGGGCTACATGGCCTCGGCTGAGGAGTACGACAGTGTGAAGTCCCGCAGTGAGCTGATGTTTGAGAAACAGTCTGGGAGACACGGACTGGTGACCCGAGTCACACACGCTGCCAGGACGTTTCCAGAAACATTTAAACACATGAGATATAGAAGCATCAGTAGCTTCATTTGAGTTCTGAGCTTTGGTGTCTGTGTGGAGCTGTGAAACCACAAGAAGAGGGAGGAGCCATCAGCTGTACGCAGAGATCAAGCCGGCTGTGGATGGAGCCACTACATCATTAAACACATGCGCAACAAGAACGACTACAATGAGCTCAGAGGGTTCAAACAGAGTCCTCAACCCAAAGTCTGATTTAAAAAGATCAAAAGTGGCGTAAATGTCTGGTCCTGACAGGAGAAGGATAACTGGAGCGGCATCGCTGTACAGTAGACCCACTCTGCCTCTTCCTGGTTACCCCGGTGATGACCTTTGGCACCGTAATCATCTTTCTGAGGGGAATCTGTAACCAACCTCCTCATCTGCCCTTCAAAGGAGCCCCGCATGACTCCAGAGAGAGAACCCACGCCTGCTGTGATGCACACACACAGCCAGGGCTTTTTCCATCGCCATCGCTTCTCTGGGGGAAATGTTGCATTTCTTTATCTTAATAACAGCAAATCTTTAGTTTGTTCTGTAGGAGCTCCATATGTTTAGTGTCAAAGACTTCTTAGATTGTGTTCGTTGCTGGCACATTAAGAAAAATGCTTTGATTTTACTAAAGTGACACAAACCCATCTCAACACTGTTTTTTATATCCTCTATATTATTGTGCGTAGTCTGTGTAACTGTGGTGCTTTATTTCTGCTGGCTTCTTTAATGGGATGTAATCCAGCCTGACATAATACCAGTTGGGTACTTTATTTGATGTTGCCAAAGGTTTAAAAACAGCCTGACAGAATAAGAAATTGTGAAAATTTAGAGGATGAATTATACCTGGTGGGATCTGATCTTGAATGGCAAATTTTAGAGTATTTTATAGGGAAGTGAAATAATGTTTGGACCTCTTATCAGGCAAAGAGAAAGTTGTTAAGAACTGCTCTAAAAACACCACCTCAGGGGAACTGGACGTTGCACCAGAACTGGAAGCGCGGACTGATACATTTTTAACAGCGGTCCTGCTTCAGCCCTCCGGGGTTTAATAACAAAATACGAAAAATACGAAAATTTTAATTTTGGAAACGTTGTTGTCGGTTGTTCGACTTGCCGGCTTTTGCAAAATTGCTAAATTCGCGCTAGCATGCATGTTTTAAGCTATGGTAGCGGTATGTTTTACCATGCCCGCGCCCTATAATCCGGAGCGCCTGATGTAAGTGTTAAATACAGAAATAGCACCGTAACTGAGGCTGCACCTTTTAATACGGTGCGCCCTTTGGTCGCGAACATACGGTATATAGAACATAGGGCACGTTTGTGCGTGATATCACTCCGCGTCTGCGCAACGACCACAACCTCCTATCTTCAGTATTGCTGCGCGCCAACTGGTGGTCTTTTGGGTTGAGGATAACGGTGATCTATATGTACCTATATGTAGCTATAGCGTCATTGGCCTCCACTCCAGCCACTCCTGGTAGTTCCTCAAAAACACTGAGTTTCTAGTGGATGCACAATCTGTGGAAGCCAACATAGAAACTTCTGAAGAGCCAAAGTTCTTGCAACAAAAATATAGTCCCCAATGAGGTTGTTTTGTTATCACACGACCCCGTCCCCATTATCTTAAGAGAATATAAAAGAATGAGTGGAGACAGAAGAGAGAATGAGACGTTTTTGGCGCGTGTCGCTCTTGATTTAGTGTTTATTTTTGCAGTAAACTTAAAGGAGGCCTTTTCACTTTATGTTTGATTAAATTTAAGCTGATATTCCATTCTTGACATCTTTAAATTTACAGTATTCATGGGAGTTTTATTTGGTCATTGTGCTTCTTTTTATTTCCTATTTCCCACATTTATTCATAGTTTTTATTAGATTGCAATAAATCCTATAACATTGAACAGACTGACTAAAGTCAAATGACCTGCGGTTCCCACCGATAGCCGTCATTCTGATGGGTTTTTGCTGGCTGCAGCTGAAATATTCCAATGCTCCATGTCACAGAGACAGTAAATACTAAACCCTAAAGATTCTGAAGGCATGATGTAAAATAGTAACGTATAATACAGACATTTGAAGAGACAATTAAGAGAATGTTTCCATGCTTCTAAGAGTGGTCGAGGAGCCATTTAGAACTTTATAAAGATGCATTGTGTGATACCAGGAACTAATTTAACTTCAAGGCGAAGCTGCTTCTGCTTTGTCGACCATCGACTGATCTCCTGAAAGTCCACCAGCGCTTTTTAAAAACTGAATTTTTCATCTATGGAGGGAGTAGACGGCAGATGTTTCCACAGATGCTCTTCACCAGTGGTCAGTGAGTGATGCAGCAGATGAGCGGGAGTTGACTGGCTTCTACCAGCTGAATGTCTCAATGTCTCCAGCCCATAGTGTGGATTCTCTAGGAGATCAGACAGCAGCGTCACTCCTGAATCCTGCAGCTGGTTCTGACTCAGGTCCAGTTCTCTGAGATGGGAGGGATTGGACCTCAGCGCCGAGGCCAGAGAGTCACAGCTGATCTCTGATAAGCTGCAGAGCTCTAATCTAAATAAAGAAGGGAAACTTTTATAAGGTTATAAGTGAAACCAGTATTCATCTGAAAGGTTAATCAAAGGCATGATCTGTAAATATTTAATTTAGTTACAGCTTAAAAAATGATAGTAATATGTAATTACCACAATTCCAACCTCTCAGGTTTGCACTGTTCCAGAGGAGAATATATATTGTTCTGGCCCTCACTCTTCCCAGGTTCTCCCCCTCTTTCCCTCCCATCTCATCATGGAGATCCATCTCACCTGTGGCTCATCTTTAAAGGCACAACCTGTCTTAGATGACTTCCTGTCTCCCTCACCATCTCCCTCCTCGTTGGCTGGTGTCTACCAGGCACCCTCACCTAGTTTTGTCTAATTTTGGTTACCATCTGTCGGCTTTTTCATTGTCCTTAAATCAATTTATCATGAATAAGTGGTCCCCGTGTGGCCCTCCCTCCTGAAGGAACTGGGCACAACACACACACTCAGAAAGTGTGAGGACCCTCGGATGGAATAATGGACATTTTTGAGAATGGTGTTTACCCCAGAGTTTCCAGTCGGCAGTTTGGATCCTGGAGAAAACCACAGAGCAGCTTCACTCCTGAATCCTTCAGCTGGTTCTCACTCAGGTCCAGTTCTCTGAGATGGGAGGGATTGGACCTCAGCGCCGAGGCCAGAGAGCCACAGCTGATCTCTGATAACTGCAGTTAATCAATCTGAAAAATGCAGGATGAGGTTATACGGTGCAGGTCTGCATGTTATCTGCGTCAGTACTAAACCTACGTTAGTTCTTAGTTGGGTCAGACCTGAATTCACGATATTCCAAGGAATTTTTTTAATGTGGTGCATCACAGCAGTGTTGAGAACAGCCTCACTTCACCATCTTAGCAGCTGGTATATAGGTAGAAAAATGAAGACTGACCTGAGCCTCTCCAGTTTACAGTTTGGACTCTCCAGTCCAGAACAGAGCCGCTTCACTCCTGAATCCTGCAACGTGTTGTCGCTCAGGTCCAGAACCCTCAGATGGGAGTGGTTGGACTTCAGAGCTGAGGCCACAGAATCACAGCTGGTCTCTGATAACCTGCAGCGACTTAGTCTAAAATAACAATTATTTTGAGAGAAGACAAATAAAAATCAACATGTACCAGAGCAAAACACAGCTTACAAGCAACAAACCTCTGGTCCTGCACCGGCTTATCTGCCGTATGTTCCTATTTTGGGTTCTTTCAGGGCGGTTGGACAAGATCTACAGCGTATGTAAAGTGTGTGTGGGTCAAAATACCTTCCAGTTTGTGAGACCACATTTCTCAATAGCACTCAACTCTTGTCAGGAGTTGGGACAAAGCGACCCACTCCTGACAGCTTGTGGGCGATGCTGCAGCGACCCTGCAATCCCTACACTCTCTGGTGAAACCAAATCAAAGGTTTTAGACACTGCTGGATGCTGGAAGGGTGGCTATAGTCTGGACGCAGAGTTCCCCTGACTGCACATTTCTCCAACAATGATTGGCAGCTGGTGTCACTTGTTCTCCAGATGAGAGAAGGAAAGAGAGCCCCCCCACAGTGTGTTTGATTGCCCCACTGCAAGCTCAATGCTGCCAGAAAACATTGCAGGAGCATCAATTCCCCTCAGGGCATCAACAAGGAGCTCAGGAAAAGGTGCAGCTGCCACCTACTAGAGACAAGCACACTGAGCTGAGATTCAAAGCCCTCTCCTCCCAAGAGAAGAGCTTGTTTGTTGGAGGCTCTTCTGGGCGATACCTGGTGCCACAGCTCCAGCTCAGCCCGTCTCTGGAGCTGAGGTGGAGCTTAGCAAGTTTCATGGTTCTCCACCACTTCCTCTCGCTGAGGACCTTCTCAGCTGGTGGTTTCTGCTCCACCTTCCAAGTTGAGCAGGTGATACTTCTGCATTCCTGCCACCAGTGTCTCTGCAGAAAGAGTCTTCTCTACTGTTTTATATTAGATTGTAGAAAATTAGGATTTTGGTTGATGTCTTAGATGTTGTTGACTAAGAGCAGGTTTTTCTTTAATAACATAGAGAGATTCGATGAGAAGAGCAAATGTATTATTTTATGAGCTCCTTCCACTACTATTATATACACATACTTCCATATTGTCTTAGATTGCAAGCTGCATTTATTGCATCGTTCATAGAAAGTCATATTTGTGAGGAGAAAAACTCCAATAAGGTCATTTTCTTTAATGACCATTACAAAAGAAGGAGGCGATGAACAAACAGATTTATATAAAAATGTGTGAAAACTTATGGATGGAAACCTTTTTAAAATGGTTGCATTGTGTAGAATCGGTGTAGAATCAACTTGTTGACTTCTGATTTGGACTCCAATGGAAGTGAGGTGCAACAATTGTGGATGCTGAAAGCTTCAGATCTTCATGAAGGTTTCTGTGGTTGGACTGACCTGCTGCCCCTTAAGAGGGAGGCAGGTTTGGGCTTCTGGCTGGAATGAAGCCACCTAAGATGAGAATGACTGCAGGCTTTCGGTACCAAGGTTTAACAGGGTGCTCACTTCACACTTGGGCTTTTCTCTTTTTTGGGATGGCTTTTCTCAGGAGAGAAGGGGCATGGCACACTGCAGCAGCTTTCTTTTTGGGGTTTCTAGTTTTCCTTCTGATCTTTAAAAGACAGGAAGAACCATTTTTGATTGGTCTGAATGTTTGGGCGGTTTTGTGGCCAGCCTAAAATAAAACAAGACAAATCTACAACTGATACTTCCTTTCTAGTCATTGATGACCATCCTCACATGGGACAGATTTCCACAACCAATTTAATACTGCAAATCTGTCCTGTGTGGTCTTTTTTCTGAGAACTGTAACACTACGTTTATAACAAAGATCAAACATGTAAACATTTATTGTCTAACTAGTTACACCTGGGAAAGTACTGGATCATCTCTGACTGACCTGAGAGTCTCCAGCTCACAGAGAGGATCCTGGAGAAAACCACAGAGCAGCTTCACTCCTGGATCCTTCAGCTGGTTCAACTCAGGTCCAGAACCCTCAGATGGGAGGGATTGGACCTCAGCGCCGAGGCCAGAGAGTCACAGCTGATCTCTGATAACCTGCAGTACCACAGCCTGGAAAAGGAATAAATGGGGCAAATAAAAACACATTTCTAAATCTGAAAATGAAGAGAAAAGCAGAAAATGTAAAGAAATTTAGAAAAGACCAACAGAGGCCTCCTGACCTGAGCGTCTCCAGTCTGCAGTTTGGATGCATCATTGCTGAAGACAGTAACTTTACTCCGGCATCTGTCAGGCTTTGGTTGTTGCTTAAGCTCAGCTCCCGTAGATGAGAAGGGTTTGACGTCATTGCTGAGGCCACAACTTCCCAATGACTCGTTGAAAGAAAACTACCAGACAGTCTGTTGTGTATGAAACAAAAATAGTGAGTCAAACTTTGGGATTTCTCATCAACTTATCTGAGAATCTACCTCAACACAAATGTAGCTCATTTCCTGGAAAAGCTAAATTCAACACCGTAGAGCAACAGTTTGAACGACCATCAGATCTGAAATGCAACTGAATTATTCTCAACATTTGTCTTATTTTAGAACAGCTCATAATTACTCAATATTTAAAATGATTGTAGCAAATGGTTTAAAGAAACGTGCATCTTTTTATCTGTCTATCGGCTCTTTGGATATTTTGCATTTCATCCAATTTGTACGATGGTGCGTCAAGTCTTAATTCAGCGATCCGATCGATGACATCAGAGTCTCTGGTTGCATCGATTGCCCTCAGCTTCTGTTCTATCTGCCTGTTTCCTTCAAATCATTTTCACTGCACCTTTTGTTGCTAGTGATGAAGTTGCCACCTAACGGGTGTGGAAAGGCTCAAACAACTTTGTGGGTCACATAAAGGCTCCAAACGGAACCGCCACAAAGACCTAAAACACCCATTTAAACCAACGAGGCCGGCTGTTTTTACGTTGAACAAATGAAGCAAAATAGTCACGTGTCATTAGTTAAAATGTGTTTTTCTGTCGTTAGAATACGATGTAAACAAACAAACAAAAGTGATTTAATGACATGACAGTAATTTCATGATAGTCAGTTAACTTGTGGCTCCTATTATTCCTGCCTTATGTTGGTTTGTCTGGATTGACCTTTGAACTTATATCCAGCCAGTGTTGAACATTTCTGGATGAATTGTTGTTGTTTTTAATTTATGGACGCTGCAATGGAGATAAAGAATTGAAGGAATGACCACTGGAGGGGGTATTGCTACCTGACATGATCCACTCGCTTGATTTAAACGCCGATGTCCGGCCCCAAAAATCTTTACTTACACGGCCTTCCTGCAGTTCCTCACAGCTGGAATCAGGCGACGTCGTCCCTCCTCTGAGGTGTTGTACTGCTGCAGGTCCAGCTCATCCAGAACCTCCTCTGACATCTGCAGCAGGTAGGCCAGAGCTGAACAGTGGATCTGACAGTTCCCTCTCTGATTTCTTCCCTGACTTCAGGAACTCTTGGATCTCCTGATGGACTGACTGATCCTTCATCTCCATCAGACAGTGGAAGATGTTGATGCTTCTGTCTGGGGAGATTCATCACTGTTCTCCTCCTTCAGGTTGTTGAGGACCTTCTGGATGGTTCCTGGGTGGCTGTCCTCTGATCCAACAGTCCACCCAAGATCCTCTGATTGGACTCCAGAGAGAGACCATGAAGGAAGCGAACAAACAAGTCCAGGTGGCCATTTTCACTTTTGAGAGATTTCCTTAGTGCTCTCATGAGGAAGTCATCAAGAAATGTGGCTGGATCGTAATGAAATAACCCAGCAAACCCGGAAAAGTCCTTTGGTTCAGAATATTTTAGGAACTGATTTATAACCCCTGTGTCTTTCCTGGTGTAACGGTGGAACATGTAGACGGCAGCCAGAAACTCCTGAATGCTCAGATGAACAAAGCAGTAGACTGATTTCTGGAAGATCACACTCTCTCTCTTGAAGATCTCTGTACAAACTCCTGAGTACACCGACACCTCGGAGACGTCCAGTCCACATCGCTCCAGGTCTGAGTAGAACATGATGTTTCCTTTCTCCAGATGTTCAAACGCCAGCCGACCCAACTTCAGAAGGAGTTCTTTATCAGCCTCAGTCAGTTCCTCTGGTCTCTGCTTTCCTCCATACTTCTGCTTCTTCCTCTTTATCTGAACCCTCAGGAAGTGTGAGTAGAGGTCAGTCAGGGTTTTGGGCAGCTCTCCTCTCTGGTCTCTGGTCATCATGTCCTCCAGAACTATAGCAGTGATCCAGCAGAAAACTGGGATCAGACACATGATGTGGAGGCTCCTGGAGGCCTTGATGTGTGAGATGATTCTCTTGGACAGATCTTCATCACTGAACCTCCTCCTGAAGTACTCCTCCTTCTGGGAGTCAGTGAAGCCTCGTACTTCTGTGATCCTGTCAACACACGAGGGAGGAATCTGATAGGCTGCTGCAGGTCTGGAGGTGATCCAGATGAGAGCTGAGGGAAGCAGGTTCCCCTGGATGAGGTTCACCAGGAGCACGTCAACTGACGATACTTGTGTGACATCAGAGATGAGCTGATGCTTGTTGAAACCCAGTGAAAATCTGCTTTCATCCAGGCCATCAAAGATGAACAGAAGTTTCCAGACAGTCAGATCTTCTGCTCTGATCTTCTGTAATGTTGGATGGAAAACATGAAGCAGTGAGAGAAGACTGTGCTGCTCATCTCTGATCAAGTTCAGCTCCCTGCATGAGAGCGGAAGCACCAGACTGATGTCTTGGTTCTCCAAACCTTCTGCCCAGTCCAGACTGAACTTCTGCACTGAGAAGGTTTTTCCAACGCCGGCGACACCGTTGGTCAGAACCACTCTGATGTGTCTCTGTTGCTCAGATAAGACTTTGAAGAGGTCCTGGCACTTGATTGGAGTGTCCTGGATGTTCTTCTTGGAGGTTCTCTCAAGCTGTCTCACCTCATGTTGTGTGTCCACCTCCTCACTTTGTCCCTCAGTGATGTAGAGCTCAGTGTAGATCTTGTTCAGCAGGGTTCCACTTCCTGCTTCATGAGTTCCTTCAGTCACATGTTCACATCTTCTCTTCAGACTGATCTTATGACCTTCTATCACCTCCTGCAGTTCACCACCCTCTGAAACAAACAATCTTTTAAATCCTTTTACAATTGTCATCTACAGCAGTAACACAGATGTCCTCAACTGGAAAATATTCTGTCATGTTTGAATGATAGAAGCAACAGTCGGGTAATGACCCATCTTACTGTCAGTTTGAAATGTTATGTCTTCTTATGTACACCTATTCTTTTATTTCATTGGGTTTCAGTGTAATTTAGTCTATAACAACCATTTCCATGTCTTCCAAGAGTTTGCTTGGACTAAACAGCTGGTAAAAGCTGGATGATATTTAGAAAAACACATCAAACCTTCTCCAAACACATCATACTCAGCAGACCCATTGTCCTGTAAAGGTCACCTGCCTTCAGCTCTTTAACACTTTCCAGAACTAAATGACTAAATGTTGCTAAATACTGTCTAAGCATTTAGGAAGGTCTGAAGAGGGTCCAGGGGTTCCAGTGGAACCAAACAAGAGCTCTCTGGATCTTCTCTTGCACATTGTAAATACACAAGTTGTTCCTTTATTCCGACCCAAAAGTATCTTATTAATACAAATGTACGAGCTTACGTGAGACGCTGTTGTTCAGGTCGGCGGTCTGCAGTTCAGTTCTCCGTTCTTTTCACCCTTGGGACAGGAGGAATCTCCAATGGAAGCAGACCGTTTCTGACACCTGTCAAAAATGGGAATAGTGGTTATACATGTCTACTGGGCGTTAGCAACGCCTAAGAAAGGCTGCGTTCACTTCTACTTTCAGTTTGCTCTGACAGTTGAAGATTGAATGAACACTGAGCAAAATATATAAAGTTATTTACGTTCTAACAAGCTCGTTTAGTTGGAGAAAAGTGTATTTGATCTAAGTGTTTCGTGGCTTTTCCTCATTGTGAATTTATGTTAAAAATAAAAGTGCCAAATCAGGAATATAAACTCATAGAATAGAACAAAAGTTCTACATTTATGCTCCAAATACAGTCGTCTGGTCTCTGAAACTGATCATTAAATAGCACAGAGGTCACGCGTATTCAAAAGCTTATTTCAACCATTTAGAAATGACTGATATTGTTGTCTATGGGTTTATTAGAACCAGGAGCCTTATAAATAGACTTTTTAATGAATTTTCATGACATGTGGTGGAACAGTGTGGCAGAACAAGCTGCACAGACCTGCCATGTCTTACCCATCCGTATCTAAATGGAGAGCTGGAGCACTCTGCAATGATGGATATTGTTGGGAAACTTTAAAATATATGCCTAGGAATTTTAGTGAGATGATGTTAACCCATGTAGGAGAAATGACCAGTTAAAAACAGAAGCAATTTTCAGTTTTAAAAGATTTACCACACTAAAATTAACATGGGAGTTAATGGGAGCGAACGCCTGACATGTTGGTGCACCGTTTCATTTTAAGGACCTGATGAATTTCATTTTTCACGATAGTGGAGGCTAATACCCACAAAATGATGTTTTGTATGGTTGTGAAATGTTCTAAGGCAGAGTTATGTGGTTCAGAAAACCTTACTTTAAAGGTGAGCCTTGAGGTCCAATACCAAAGTTTAAAGGGTGCCACACAAACACATCATCACGCTTCAGTTTTCTTACATTTTCTCTGAACTTCTGAAGTCTATTATATCATTTTTGGACCGGTCACTCTTCAGGGACACCCAGCTGGGCACTGTGGACTCTGCTCTGTCCTCGTCCATCCTGAGGAAACATCAGAAATACTGATGAGACTGTGATGAAGGTAAATAATCTGGAGAGGTTGGAGTTCAATAATCCCAATTCACTGCATTTTTATCAAACAGGAACATTTCTAATCCATTCTGGATAACAACTGAATCAATAAATCAATGATGTCTCTGTATAATTTTCATGTTTTCAGAGTTTAAGCTGCTTTTTTAACTGTTCCCTGCAGTGAGAAAAGAGCTGGCACCTTTTCCAGCCCCTCATCCTGCAGCACTGAATGTGCTCTAAAGTTCTTTCCAGAGCAAACGTCTCTGCACTTGCAGCAACATGTTGTAGTCATGGATCCGTGAGGAGAACCGGATACAGGAAACGCCCCCACTTTGATCCCAAAACCCAACTGGTGGCCAACGGTGGTCCGGCAACGACGGGGACGCTGGTCCATCGGCCCGACAACACTGGTTTTCCACAGGCCAACATGGTGAAAGGACTGTCTTCAGCTCAGCCACTAAATTATCTGGTGCTACATAAACATACTAGTCAGGACTTTTTAACTTCCCTCATTTTCCCCTCTTCAATTATTTCTATGATCCAAGTCCTCAAAGATCACTGTTCTATTTAAAAGAGATGAAAGAAATGACACCCACTCCTGCATTTCTTTCACAGTGGTTCCACAACATAGAACAATAAACCACTGGGAGAAAACGTGCAACATGAACCCAAAATCCTGTTGGTGTCCTGTGATCCTGTGTGGATTTAGTTATTTAGTTTATTGTCTTAAATTGGTCCGGCTGAGAGATGCTAACTTGCACACGATTAGATGTTGTTTGACAGGTAATACCAAAATATCCAGCTGTGACCTGGACTGTTGAACAGCTCTAATAACTCTAAGAGCTTTTCACCTGTCACAAAAAAGTTATAAAATGTTGTTAATATCTGTTAAGACTCTCTAACAACGTTAACAGCATAATACTCACTTTACACTCACCTTGTCACTCTTCCTGCTTCGTCTGAACAGAATACTTTCACTTTTAAAACCTAATCAGCAGCTTTATGGCGTATATATTACTACCATCAAAGCATTCTGGGAGGGTTTAAAGTTCTTTTAGGATCAGTAACAAAGAGCAGAAAAATAAACTAAACTTCACTTAGAAAGACTATTCAACTATAACTAAAGCCAGACTATAAGAAAGTTAAATAAGACCATTCATTTATAATGTATAATGATGTTTTCTGCTATAACTAAATATGAAGTCTTGTTGAATTTTCTTAAGCCAAGAATTCTTCAGCTCTATGAAGCTCTTCAATAGTCACAAAAATGTTTTCAAATCTTGATTTTATCTCCAAACACAACTGTCAATTCTTTTCAATAATGCTCTTCGTTTACTCACCTTGTCGGTCTTCAGTCTTCCTGCTCAGTCTGAACGGAATACTTTTACCTTTCCTTTTTCCTCTGTTAATGAACAACTTTACAGCTGTTGATTTATATTCCACTACTATAAAAGCATTCTGGGAGGGTTCAAGATTAAACGTTGTTTTGCTATTTTAATGCCATAAATATGTTTTTGCATTTAAATTAAAACTGACTAACTTAGTTCACTAAATAAGATTTATGATACTTGATAGATTTGAAAGGCTTGTAAAAGCAGCATATTTCTGCAGCCCTGGAGTCCAGGAGGAGCAGCAGAGGTCAGAATGTGTCGGAGCGCGTTTAACTAGTGTCTGCAGTTCCACGCGTGTCCACCGGGTGGCGGTAAAGCACCACATGATATTTCTCCTTTTTGGAACTTCAGCTGCGTTGAGCTTTAAATCTTCACCTGTCGCTCCCTTTAAGCTCTAAACTTTGCGGTTCTGTGTGTAGTTTGTTGGTTTGAATATTTCTGATTAATTCAGATGACGACTGAAACTGTCAATGACCAATAGAAAGTTCGTCCATTGTTCTACTGCGTCACACATTTTCATTATTTATTGTCATTTTTGGGTCTAAACTGGACCAGTTGTGTGAGCTGTTTTGCTTTTTCTGTGGACCAGATGTTCCAGGAAGGTTCCATCATCTGACACAGACGGAGACAGGTCACGTGACAACAGTCAGCCTTTAGTTCTTTATTACAGGAGGATCTGGTTTATATACAGACACGAATCTGCAAAATACTAAAAAGTCTATGAACCCAAAGTACTAAAAAGTCTACGTCCACACACACGCGTGTATTAAGTGTTTATACACACGTGTGCGCGTACGTGCACACTGTATATTCATCTAATAACTGTTAGTTTCTAAAACAGCAAAGTAGAGTCACTGAGGCACGGCTTCACCTCCTTTACACCGAGGTTTCCCTGAGCAGGTGTGATGAACTGTTGCAGGAGGAAAAGCATGGAACATGTTAATAACCGGACACAACAACACTCAGGTTTATTGTCTGACGGCATCAGTGTCTCTGGTTGCATCTGTCTGAGGAGCATTGTGAAACCAGGAGCAGTGTAAATGAGGGGGGGGGGGGGGCAGTGAGTGGATGCTGCATTCATCAAACACACAATAGTCAGAAGAGAAGAAGGAAGAACAGAAGCCCGTGTTCCTCAGTGTTGGTGTGGAGACGCCTGTTTGGAGGAGCAGGAAGCAGGCTGGACTCTTCCAGCTGGCTTTAATGCCACTTCTCTTCTGAGAACCTCCCAGCAGCTTTCTCTCCACCATCTTTTTACGCTGAAGCTTTTTGATCATTTCAGGTCAGATGTTCTTGGACTGAGGTTAAACATGTTTGTTCTTGTGCTCGGAGCGAACCGACGATCCTCTAAAGTCAGGCATCCTAAAGGTGGATGTTTTCTGAGGCCTGGAGGCTTTAAAGTGGCGCTTTTACCCACTTGTCCTCGTTCTGTTGGAAACTTGATACAAAAACCTTTTCTGGAGCTTCATGTTCTGCTTTTTTGAAGGAATGAAATGGTTTCATCAGCGCTGCCGGGGGCTGAGCAGGCTTCATAGATCTGAAGCTCTGAGATCCTTTAAAGATCTCCTGGAATCAGCAGATGGGGGTTTGATCCAAAACTGTAAGAATCAGTCAAGCTATCAAATCTTGACTCAGTCCAAGCGTGAACCAGTCCATCCAGAGCTGATTATGGCTCAGCCAGGAGGAAAGCATGGCCTGGGGGGGTTCATATGGAGCAGGCACATTCTGGCTCTATTGCTACTGAAAACAGCCCTTCAGCACAGCAGCCTGGAATACAGTTCTGGAGAACACCTGTTCCCAACAGAACCTGTTTAAAACGGGACCAGTAAAGATGCCCGGCGTGACCATGACCACGGGGAGAGGGGGGGGGGGGGCAGAGACAGGCGGTAACGCCGCTGCCCACCGATTCACCTGGAAACAACAAAAACCCCAGCAGCTTGGACCCAATATGGCAGCGTGTTCCTCAGAAACGCTCCTCAAACTCTCCCCACAGCTTCATTGCTAAACAGGATTTGGGTTTTTTGTCCGTGCTGAATGGAAAGTGTTTGTTCTTTGGTGGTCCAACAGGACCACGATTTGGATGGATGGATGATTTGATGTTATTGAGAATAAAAACAGCTGAAAATGGAAGCGGAGATGTTTCAGAGCACCAGAGTTCAGAAAGAGTTTCTAATCAAACACCGCCTGTTGGGAATGATGAATGGATGAATTTTTATTCATCTGGTGAATAAAAGACTACGTGGTGTTAGACTGATTATTAATTATAATTGTTAGACTGGTGTTGGATTTAAAAAGTCTCAATATTTGCCAACAGCCGCACGCTTTAAGAATTTCCCCCGTGCGTGAATAATTCAGAATGAAGAGGGGCGCAGAAGAAAAGGTCGTTCCTCTACGTTTCTGCAGCGACATCACAGTTGTAGAGGGTGTTAGCGGGCGCTAACCAGAGCCAGCACAGCTCACTTCCCTCCCGCCGCTGATGCTAGCTGCAGATTCTTAAAGAGTTTCCCCGTTGAAGCTTAAGGGATCCCTCCAGGGCCGGCCGGGGCGAAGGGCCTGTCATCCTGCCTTATGAAGTGCAGCAGCTTCTTTCTTCTCCTCGCCCTGCCATATTTCTATTTAGCAGGTCTGCGGCCGTGCAGGCTTCAGAAAAACGGATCCGAGTGGATGGTTTGTGAAAAGGGAGGCAGCCGCGGTGAATATGCACTCGCCAAATCAACGCCCAGGACGCACCCTGCGGAGGTCAAGGTGAACCCGAACGGGATCCGCGTGAAGCACAGGGAAGCACTCGCTGCTCCTTCCTGTCGCGCCCGCCGTGCCAAAGGTTCCCTGTTTATCTGTGAGAGGGGACAGCAAGCACGAGTAATACCCCACGTGCACCCCCACGTGCACGCCTGGGGCGGCGTTCTGCGTCTCTTCCGAGTTCAAGCGGCCTCTCTTGCTGCCCGTACGCTCGCGCCTCCTTATTTAGATTAACAAACGTAATAAATCCATCATTCAATCCGCATCCATTGTGGAATTGATCCACTTCAATTCCAGGAAGTGTCTTTGTTGTAAACACAGCATTATTTATCAGGAAGCCAAAGTGTCGTGTCTCATTAAGGACAGCTAAATGGGATTTGGGTAAATATGGCACATGGATAGTGCGATTTACATCGGCTTATTTATTTGTGATCCCGCTATTATGGAAAGCATGGTAGCAATCTCATCATCATTCATTCTGTAATTAACTCCCTCTTTCTTTATCTGCTGGAAGAACGTCTTAATTGCCTCCCAAACCAGAGCGCCGCCCCTCCCCCACCCCTGCAGCTTGATGGAGGAGGAGCTACAGCTTCATTTAATGTTCAGTCATTAAAGAACCTTTACTGTGGAACCCTAAACTGCTCTTCAAACAACACCAGGAATAACATCTGGGCCCAAACACCGGTCGGGGACGTTTATAGCCGCGTTACTGGGTCAAATAAATCACGCTAACGCCAATAAAACGTTAAATTTAGCTTCGCTGGCACGCTGTGTGGTTCAAAAACGATGACACTTTAAACTTAATGGCAGCAACGATCCCATTACACATGCCCCAACACACACGCGCTAACGTTCAAGCACACGTGTAGCGCCACACACGCCTGCCTCACAAGTTCCAGCCAACACTGAGTGATGCCGCTGCATCTGCATGATGTTTTATTCATGCTAGCAGGGCTGTATCCATTCACGAGTGATCGTATTCCTCTGCGGGCCTCCTGAGCAGGTCTGCCTCAGATATGGGAGAGATCCGACCGGAGGGGGGACGCGGCGCCGCAGGACCTATCGGAAGCCGTCATACTGGTCAGCAGCAACGCTAGCAGGAGCGTGAGGCACGTCCCAGGGTGGGAAGGTGCGCATTAGCATTAGCAACAGATGGCTCATCTGCATGTCAACAGGAGCAAAGCTCGATGCCTTAAAGAAGTTTTGGAAAGTTTTGGAAGAGTCCAGGCCTCTTCCTGCCCTGACCAGATGGCTTTTTATCCTCTCACCTCCCCAAAGCTCTTCCTTATCACTGAGCCTAAAAACTGCCCCCTGTGGCTTTTTATCTGCATTCAGGGAACTCGATGCCCACTAGCAGCTCCCCGATACATGATGGGATGTACCGTCCTAATTGCCAGAATCAGTTTCTTACCAATATTGAGTTGCTGCACATTAAAAGGCTGAATCCTGTCCGCCTGTTTAATGACTTAGCAGCCTTATTCCGGGTGGGTGGTGCACTCTGGGATTTGATCGTGCTACTGCAGCAAAATGTGGTTCATCTGGAGCCAGCGCCAGGAACAGCCAGAAGGGGGGGCGCGGCCCCCAAAACCCACCCTGCGCGTCACATTTTAGCTTTGCACCACTTAGGCCACTTTCTAAACCCTGTCAGCTCGCCTCTCCTCTCATGTGACCATCGCGAGAAGCGAGCCTGACTCAGCCAATTCGAGCCGGGGCCAGCTGCGGGATGGAGGCGCACCGCCGCGCAGGACGCGCGTTCTCACCGCGGGCGGGAACGCGGCGGCCGCGTCCGGCAGCGTTTGGATGGTGCCGGAGAGCGCGGCGCATCCTGCAGCTACATCAGGTCCTCAGCTGCGGCGTGGAGGAGGAGGAGGAGGAGGAGGAGGAGGAGGAGGACGGGAAAATACCAACCATCCGAAATATAAAAACACACAAGCCGCGTCTGGAACCGGCCATGTCGCGTCACGCAGAGATGGATCCGATCAGATAACCTTCAGATAACATTGATAAAGAAGGCTTGATGAAGCGTTTGTGCCAGTCCTGCGAAATAACAGCCACAGGTGCACGTTTATCACCTTTATTAGAGACATGAAGGTGTCAATCATGAAGTCGTTCCAGATACCTGCGAGTGGGGAAATGTCTGTTCATCCTCGGTGACACAGAAAACAAAAAAACCCCAAGAATCAAAACTGCCCTCGTCCACCCAGCATCATCTAGAGGAAAAATAACATCCGTAAAACGGAAAAAAAGAGACTCGACACACTGCCAGCAAAAGTACAAGCAAACCGAAAAAGGTGAAACACACAAAAAAAACCAAAAATAAAAATAGAAACGACAAACCTGCGAGCTGCAAGAAAAGTACCAGGTTAAAAATGATTCCTTCAGATAAAGAAAAGAGGAAAGAAAGTCAAAGCAAAGGTCTGGATCGGTGAGGTCGACCCGAAATCACAAAACTCGAAGGCAAACAAGCAACACTGCAAAATGCAAACCAAAGCAACCACAACAACAAAAAAGGAACAAAAATGTGGGGAAAATGTCTCAAAACCACCAATCAACGCGTGAAAAATCTCAATACTGACAAAAGCTGCTCGATCGGAACAAAAGTGCAAGTGAGAGCGCCGTCTGCCCCCGGGACCAGACAACTGCATGCTGGAAACTTGAAGCCTGGATGGGGGGGGGGGGGGCGCTCCGAAGCACCGCGGCAATACTCAAATTCAAACACCAGCAAAAGGAGGAAAAAATGGGAAAAAAGGAGGAAAAAAGGCGGAGGAGGGAGGAAAGAGAGAGGGGGGGGGGGAAGAAGAGAGAGAGGAGGGGGGGGGGGGGCAATAGAAAAGAGCAAAAAAAATATGCTTGTTGGAAATGTGCTCACCGAGCGGGAGTAAAATGTGGCGAGAAAAATGGGAATGTGGCTCAAAAGACAGTATGGCGGTGCGAGCCGGGACGCGGAGCCTTTTCTCCAGATGTCAGCCTCCAGTTCTGTCATGTGACTCATCCGGATCCCACTTCCAGCAATGAGCGCGCGGCGTCGAACAGCTGATGCTGGAAGCTCGCGGAGTGAGAAAGCGAGTATCCGGAACCTCCCACACCGCCGCCTGCCGCCGCCGCCGCGCCGCGCCGCCGCCTGCGCCGCGCCTGCGCCGCCGCCGCCGCCTGCGCCGCCGCGGCCGCGTCGCCCCGCTGCGCCTCTTTAAAGATGCGGGGCTCACGTGGCGTCAGCGCCGCCGCGATGTCCGCGCGCTTCCGTTCGGTGGGAGCGCGAGGCGTGCGGGGCGCCACGCGCGCGCGCGCGGGGGGCAATATTAATAACGCCCTGCGCAGTTTGACGCACGTGCGGCGGGTTTAAAGGTATTTTGAGACGGGAAACGAACGGGTTCGGCGAAAAGGCTCGTGTCTGGACACCGTATTCACCCTTTTGCATCTCTAAGAGGGCAGTTTGACACGCAAAGGTCAAGACGAAGCCAGGAGTTCACGACATTTGACGTGATTGTGCCTCCACGTGGTCCCTTAACTGCTAGCGTGAGTCTAGTTTCAACACGTCCGCCGTCAAACCCACATCTCCTCCCCGGAGATGCTTCATCAGACCTGGTCTCTAACGGGGACAGTTGCTGCGTGGCTGATGGACAGAGTCCTCCTGCTCTCTGAAGCCCCTCTTCAGCTGGGGCGGGGGCCACCTCGGCTCTGAAAATGGAGGTGGTCTGCACCAAATGTCTCTAGTCCAACAGTAAACCAGCACACGTCCCAGAGGGGACTATTAAACCACCACAGGCCGACTGTCCCACTTTAATCTCACGCAGAGACCATTTCCAAGCGTGTCGTCTTCACCTCAGGCGGGGGATCACTGGACACCCCCTGTCCCTGTGGGGGATGAAGACGAGCCACGTTCCTCCGGCGTTTAAGCCGAGGAAGTAAACAAAGAGCAAACAGACAGAACAGATCATTGGCAACAACGTTCACTTAGAACAGGGGCACAATTTAGAGCAACCAGCAGCATTATAGCGGCGCCAAATGACTCATTCATTCAGCAAATACCAGCCTGAGCAGAGCTGCTCACACTCCAGGGTCCTTTTCTTAATATGGCAGCGCTTTAAATGCACCTTTATTCTGCGGGAACCACTCCGGAGCTGCTTTGCACTTTCTTTTCCTGCCAATAAAGGTAAAGAGTAAACATGGTAGAAATCAGCAGAGCTGATCCAACACAAACATCTGTCACCGCGGCAACCCCGACACAAGCTAATAACGCTGCTCACTGCTGCTAATACCGCCCAGAAATGGCTACATTAGCCACATGATTGGTCGGCATTTGCCGTATTTGACTTTACAGGACAATTTCAGCAGACCAGGACTTCTTTACGTTTCCATTCCCAACAAAATGACGGGTCATTTTACCGTCGCGCTGCTCTTTGAAGCACACGTTGTCTTTCTGCGTGACTGTGAAGCTAAAGGAGCGCTGCAGAGCGCGTTTCTACGTGGTGGTGATGTGAAGGATAAACGTCGACGCTAAAGTGAAGCTCTCACATCCAAACATCTCAGCTCAGCTCTTTCACAGCAGCCAGGTTGGGCTGACCCGTTTTAACCCTCCACAACAGCGGCGAGATCCTCAGAGATAGAAAATCCGTCACCTTCCGAAGGAAAACACGATTCAGCGTTCCTTTATGCTAACGCTGAAGGCTGCTGCTGCTTCGACACGACAGAATCTCCTTTCTGCTGATGCTCTCTGTCCGTGGTGCTGAACACCAGAACCAGGACCGGTTTACAGGTCCACCCCTGTGGGCCTGACCTGTAGAAACAGGCCCGAGGGGCACCTATCTCCCCCTAGAGGAAGGCAAGCGTCACTGCACCATATCTGACCGCCGCCGATGCTACTTTTGGTGAGTGCGATGCTACACAACGCTCATAATCTGTGGCAGCTAGCAGCGCAGCGGCAGAGATCGCCTCCCCTCCACCTCATTTGCTAACAAATATCAGCGAATACCCGGTTCGCCGCTGATCGCACCAGACAGGAAAGTAATATGATGCATTAGCGTCTGACTGCAGTTGTCAGAGGGAATGCAGCGCGGGCTGGCGTAACGCACAGCGCTGTAGACAACTGTCACCATGCATTCATCATGGCGCCGGTCGGCACACCGTTCCCACCTTAAGCACTGGCTAAATTAATCACTCTCCCCGTCACATCCAAGCCTCCGGGAGGAGCGGCGTAAAAGGCTTTACGGTCTCCGAGGAATTCGCTGGGTGTCCGTGATAAAACCTCCCTTCAAGCGCCGCGTGTTTCCTTCCTTTATTGCCCCGTTAAGGCCTGTTAAGTTGCCAGGTTCGCTACTGTAACATTTTTAAATCTCATTTAGCATTCCGCCTCAGCGCCACCTCGACCACCGCGGCTGTAAACCAGAGCCGACGGCCGGCGCTTCGCCGCGCCAGACGTGCCGGCGCGTGATTATCGACGCCTGAAGGCGTTCGGGACCGAAGCGACTGTCGGCGGCGCGGTTCCGGAAGCTAACGGAACATCTGGAAGCGAAGCAGATGCTCGCTAACAGGAGGGAGGGGCCGCGCGGCGGCGTGACATCACACCTTTTACACTAGATGGCACATTTACGCCAATTTATCACGTTACAGCCGACGCGCAAATCAAGCCGGCGTAGGTGGACTACGCTCACACGTGCACGGATCCAGCCTGGCGCCGCTCGTCAGTCATGCGGTGCGTCTGGGAGGGGCCCTGGAAGGTCACCAGACCGGCCTTTATGAATATGTGAAATTAGACGCATCGATCACGCCGAGCTCGGCTCGCTAGCGCAGGGACGCCGCGCAAGGAAAATAGGCTAAACTCCACCCGGCTCCACGGCCGATAAGTCGGATAAGAGTGGGAACAGGAAACGCGGGGGAGCAGAGGCCTCGCGTTGCCTCGGGCCACGAGGAGCCAATCAGAAGCTGGGCTCCAAAACACGAGGGCGTTGGGTTCAACACGCAGAAAAGAAGGAAGGAACCTCCCTGCGAGCTGTGGCACCGCCTCACACTTCCCTGTTTTGGGCCGACGTTTTGTGCCAGATCAGACGGCTCGTTTCAGACACGCAAACACACACAAGCAGAGACGGAACTCATTCACTTTATTGAGGCGACGGGCGGATTCGTGTTCTTTCATCAGCGTTTCTCCAGGAGTCTGCAGAAATAGTGCAGGATATTTTAATCAAGAACAAAGGGAGCGTGCACGCGGAAGTGTGCGGGGATCTAATGCTCGTTCCATTAAACGGGATACGTTGACAAGTCTGGAGCTCCTGCTGGAAGGATTATATAGAATAATGGTCTGAATGTCCTTGGCAGCCTCCCTGTGTTGCTGCTCATATCAGCACGATTCTGCTGCGTTTTAAACGGAGGCGTCGCGCCCCAAAACCACAACGTGCACGTGCAGAGGGGAGACGCCGCTAAGACGCGATGCACGTGGAGTCATGAGATGCGGCGACCACATCAGGACCTTCGCCTCCGTTAGCGCTTACATTAGCATCACGGGCGCTTCAGTGGGACGCCGCCAGGTTAAATCCGGCGCCGGGATCATGGATTTGGACCTTGTTGGTCGTTTTTTCCTCCCCTCACTCGCTTCTATTTCAGTATCAAATGACCTTTAATGCCGACTCAACATCCCTCAGCCGGCAGCTTTAATTGGGAAACCATGATTCCATCCACCCATTACCTCCGACCTCCTCGCCTCTTCCCGCTCGCAGGGGGCCGCAGCTGATCTTTGACGTTAGCCGGGTCGCCCCCGGAGTCTGGACCGGTTCATCACCGGCCTGACACACACACACACACGCACACACACACACACACACGCACGCACACACACACACAGACCAGTTAATTGTCTGCCACCAATTAACGGGCCGGTCTTTGGAGCGCTGGGGAACCCAGAGCTGCTCCGCCACGCCTGAAGTTTCCTTCTTTTCTGGCAAATTGCTCAGTTTCCAATCCATGTTGCTTTCCTCTCCCTCTCCGCCTCCTCGGGGACCCTCCGGGGAATGTCGCCCCTGTAATTTGGTTTGACAAGCTAACGAGGCTGCGCCGCGCTGCATGCTAATCGGCGTGCTGTATGCTACAGTTCCGGCTACTGAGGGAAAAAAAAAGGAGGGCGCCAAAAAAAAGCTGATCTGGATTAAAAACAAAGGAATAAAAAGTCGCGTTTTCATCCATCTGTGAAATAATCTCACATTTGTTCCCATCTCCGGCTCATCTGGAACATCTGTCCAGAATCGCATCCCATCTCCCTTCTCCAAAACACCCTCCCCCCTTCATTTTCTTTCATTTCATTCCAACCCTCAAATCCATCCATCTGGATACGAGAACGCTCCGAGATTCATGTCCCGCGCTGCAGCGGGCCCCCGGCGTGTTAGCGCCGTCTTTGGCGCCGCGGCGTCATCGGACGTGATGGAGATGCTGGGACCGGTTCTGCGTTCAGGTGGGTCGGAATGTTTGAGGTTTCGGGATTAGAAATGAACTCCGCATTTGAAATATCCCGCTGTTCTCCGGGTGGCTCCCCTGCCAGAAATGTGATCACAGCGAATTGAATCTCAGTTTCTTCGAGTTTTCTTTTAATGTCGTTCGCTGAGTTTTGGAAATTCGTCTGCGGACTTAATGCCGTTTCTGGAAGCCATGAGCCGCTCCGCTAACAGGTTTGACCTGAATTATATGAATGGCTGCTTTAATATTTGCCTTAAAATGCTAATGTTAGAAGCTAATTCCTCAGTCCCCGTTGTTATTTATTCACTCTTATTTGATTAAACCCTCTCCCCTCAGATCAGGGCTCCAATAACGGAACCCGACCACCAGACGGTGTTAAGACGGGCACGCAGCTCAACTTTGGGATCTCATTTCGCTAAAAGCCCATTATCGTGATCCCTCGGGGGGGTGCGGGACACGTTAAATTCCAAACAGAGCAAAGCTCCGCGCCCTCTGAAAACCGGGACAAGCTGCTCAAATAAAGGCAAAAGCACAAATGCTGCGACCTGTTCGGCCTCATCGGGTCTCGATAACGGACCGCCGGGAACCCGGACCAGACGAACCCGCTTCGGATACGTCTTGGTTTGGGGAGCTTCGTACAAGAACATCGGCTGTTCCACCAGGGGAAGAAGCCCAAAAGTTCCTCTGGGTCACATCAGGACAACATCTGGTTGAGCCACCATCTAAAAACTGGAGATTTGGGTCTATACCACTATAACACACACACACACACACACACACACACACAACACACACACACACACACACAATCAGTATCAGTGTTCCAAATCCTGTTTTCTTTTTCTGCCAGCTCTTCCTCCAGTGATTACCCCGCATCTGGCGCATGTCCCGCCCTGCTGAGGCAGAGCCGTACTGGGATGGAGCGTTACCGCGGCGATCCAGCTCAGTGGGCTCCATTGCCTCGGCTGAGGAGTACGACAGTGTGAAGTCCCGCAGTGAGCTGATGTTTGAGAAACAGTCTGGGAGACACGGACTGGTGACCCGAGTCACACACGCTGCCAGGACGTTTCCAGAAACATTTAAACACATGAGATATAGAAGCATCAGTAGCTTCATTTGAGTTCTGAGCTTTGGTGTCTGTGTGGAGCTGTGAAACCACAAGAAGAGGGAGGAGCGAGCCATCAGCTGTACGCAGAGATCAAGCCGGCTGTGGATGGAGCCACTACATCATTAAACACATGCGCAACAAGAACGACGACAATGAGCTCAGAGGGTTCAAACAGAGTCCTCAACCCAAAGTCTGATTTAAAAAGATCAAAAGTGGCGTAAATGTCTGGTCCTGACAGGAGAAGGATAACTGGAGCGGCATCGCTCGTACAGTAGACCGACTCTGCCTCTTCCTGGTTACCCCGGTGATGACCTTTGGCACCGTAATCATCTTTCTGAGGGGAATCTGTAACCAACCTCCTCATCTGCCCTTCAAAGGAGCCCCGCATGACTCCAGAGAGGAGAACCCACGCCTGCTGTGATGCACACACACAGCCAGGGCTTTTTCCATCGCCATCGCTTCTCTGGGGGAAATGTTGCATTTCTTTATCTTAATAACAACAAATCTTTAGTTTGTTCTATAGCAGCTCCATATGTTTAGTGTCAAAGACTTCTTAGATTGTGTTCATTGCTGGCACATCAAGAAAAATGCTTTGATTTTACTAAAGTGACACAAACCCATCTCAACACTGTTTTTATATCCTCTATATTATTGTGCGTGTCTGTGTAACTGTTGTGCTTTATTTCTGCTGGCTTCTTTAATGGGATGTAAACCAGCCTGACATAATACCAGTTGGGTACTTTATTTGATGTTGCCAAAGGTTTAAAAACAGCCTGACAGAATAAGAAATTGTGAAAATTTAGAGGATGAATTATACCTGGTGGTATCTGATCTTGAATGGCAAATTTTAGAGTATTTTATAGGGAAGTGAAATAATGTTTGGACCTCTTATCAGGCAAAGAGAAAGTTGTTAAGAACTGCTCTAAAAACACCACCTCAGGGGGACTATATCCAAATCTCTCCCTTTACTGATGGGACGTTGAAACGTCAATACGCGGATTCATACATTTAGAACTGGACGTTGCACCAGAACTGGAAGCGCGGACTGATACATTTTTAACAGCGGTCCTGCTTCAGCCCTCCGGGGCTTAATAACAAAATACGAAAAATACGAACATTTTAATTTTGGAAACATTGTTGTCGGTTGTTCGACTTGCCGGCTTTCGCAAAATTGCTAAATACGCGCTAGCATGCATGTTTTAAGCTATCGTAGCGGTATGTTTTACCATGCCCGCGCCCTATAATCCGGAGCGCCTGATGTATGTGTTAAATACAGAAATAGCACCCGTAACTGAGGCTGCACCTTTTAATACGGTGCGCCCTTTGGTCGCGAACATACGGTATATAGAACATAGGGCACGTTTGTGCGTGATATCACTCCGCGTCTGCGCAACGACCACAACCTCCTATCTTTAGTATTGCTGCGCCAACTGGTGGTCTTTTGGGTTGAGGATAACGGTGATCTATATGTAGCTATATGTAGCTATAGCGTCATTGGGCTCCACTCCAGCCACTCCTGGTAGTTCCTCAAAAACACTGAGTTTCTAGTGGATGCACAATCTGTGGAAGCCAACATAGGAACTTCTGAAGAGCCAAAGTTCTTGCAACAAAAATATAGTCCCCAATTAGGTTGGTTTGTTATCACACGACCCCGTCCCCATTATCATAAGAGAATATAAAAGAATGAGTGGAGACAGAAGAGAGAATGAGACGTTTTTGGCGCGTGTCGCTCTTGATTTTGTGTTTATTTTTGCAGTAAACTTAAAGGAGGCCTTTTCACTTTATGTTTGATTCCATTTAAGCTGATATTCCATTCTTGACATCTTTAAATTTACAGTATTCATGGGAGTTTTATTTGGTCATTTTGCATTTTGCTTCTTTTTATTTCCTATTTCCCACATTTATTCATAGTTTTTATTAGATGGCAATAAATCCTATAACATTGAACAGAATGACTAAAGTCAAATGAGCTGCGGTTCCCACCGATAGCCGTCATTCTGATGGTTTTTGCTGGCTGCAGCTGAAATATTCCAATGCTCCATGTCACAGAGACAGTAAATACTAAACCCTAAAGATTCTGAAGGCATGATGTAAAATAGTAACGTATAATACAGACATTTGAAGAGACAATTAAGAGAATTTTTCATGCTTAGAAGAGTGGCCGAGGAGCCATTTAGAACTTTATAAAGATGCATTGTGTGATACCAGGAACTAATGTAACTTCAAGGCGAAGCTGCTTCTGCTTTGTCGACCATCGACTGATCTCCTGAAAGTCCACCAGCGCTTTTTAAAACTGAATTTTTCATCTATGGAGGGAGTAGACGGCAGATGTTTCCACAGATGCTCTTCACCAGTGGTCAGTGAGTGATGCAGCAGATGAGCGGGAGTTGACTGGCTACAACCAGCCATGTCTCAATGTCTCCAGCCCATAGTGTGGATTCTCTACGAGATCAGACAGCAGCTTCACTCCTGAACCCTGCAGGTGGTTCTCACTCAGGTCCAGTTCTCTGAGATGGGAGGGATTGGACCTCAGCGCCGAGGCCAGAGAGCCACAGCTGATCCCTGATAAGCTGCAGCTCCTTAATCTAAATAAAGAAGGGAAACTTTTATAAGGTTATAAGTGAAACCAGTATTCATCTGAAAGGTTAATCAAAGGCATGATCTGTAAATTTTAATTTAGTTACAGGTTAAAAAATGATAGTAATATGTAATTACCACAATTCCAACCTCTCAGGTTTGCACTGTTCCAGAGGAGAATCTATATTGTTCTGGCCCTCACTCTTCCCAGGTTCTCCCACCTCTTTACCTCCCATCTCATCATGGAGATCCATCTCACCTGTGGCTCATCTTTAAAGGCACAACCTGTCTTAGATGACTTCCTGTCTCCCTCACCATCTCCCTCCTCGTTGGCTGGTGTCTACCAGGCACCCTCACCTAGTTTTGTCTAATTTTGGTTACCATCTGTCGGCTTTTTCATTGTCCTTAAATCAATTTATCATGAATAAGTGGTCCCCGTGTGGCCCTCCCTCCTGAAGGAACTGGGCACACACACACACTCAGAAAGTGTGAGGACCCTCGGATGGAATAATGGACATTTTTGAGAATGGTGTTTACCTCAGAGTTTCCAGTCGGCAGTTTGGAAAGTGGAGAAAACCACAGAGCAGCTTCACTCCTGAATCCAGCAGATGGTTCTGACTCAGGTCCAGTTCTCTGAGATGGGAGGGATTGACCTCAGCGCCAAGGCCAGAGAGCCACAGCTGATCTCTGATAACCAGCAGTTCCATAATCTAAATAAAGAAGGGAAACTTTTATAAGGTTATAAGTGAAACCAGTATTAATCTGAAAGGTTAATCAAAGGCATGATCTGTAAATATTTAATTTAGTTACAGGTTTAAAAATGATAGTAATATGTAATTACCACAATTCCAACCTCTCAGTTTGCACTGTTCCAAAGGAGATAATATTGTTCTGGCCCTCACTCTTCCCAGGTTCTCCACCTCTTCCCTCCCATCTCATCATGGGATCCATCTCTCCTGTGGCTCATCTTTAAAGGCACAACGGCTGTTTCCGACTCCACACCCTCGTTCCCTGTTCACTACTCACTACATGGGGGACATGGATTGAGTGAACTACGTACTGCACTCAATTTAAAGTTAGTATTCGGACAACGGCGTCATTTACGGCGCACGTAAAGTGACGTCATGGTGTCGCATAATAATTACGAACTGGTCGCCGGGGAAAGTGGCCAGGTCCATTTAATATTTTAACCCATCAGAAATACATTCAGCGTCATTTTATGAAAATGCAATATTTTACCCTATAATTAACTTATATAATAAAATGAAATATCAATGTCAATAAATACAATAATAATACTTATTACCTAAAATAATTAGTGTCCCTTGACATTTCAAGCCAAGACGTGATGGAACATTCTCAAGTCATATTCCGCTGTAGTGAAACATTTAATAAAGCAATTTTTCATCAAAAAATGGATCAAAGCTACTTTTTATCTTTGTAATATTATTTTACTGAGATTCTGTGTCGCCTGGTGAGGAACAGACGGTTCTGAAGAACAATTTTAAGTGTGTGTGTGTGTGGGGGGGGGGGGGGAGGGGATCAGTGAAGATTGATTGATTTGTTTTTACACATTTATGTTGTAATATTTTAAGATGATCATATTGGACCCCTACTGAAAAAAAATTCTTATTTCCAAAAATTTCATATATCAAACCGCACAGTAGAAATTACGTTAAAAAATGTATCCCATCAGCCTTTACGGCTGGGGGCTAGGGTGGATACATTTTCCGAGTTAGGGTGCTCGCTTGTACTTTTCGCAGTGCATTGTGGGATACATTGAGTGCACTACATAGGGTAGAGCGATGCTCACTAACAATTCGGACACTATGCAAAATGGCGTCCACACTATTGAGTGCACTATGTAGGGTACGGGGGGGGGGGGGGGGGGTCAGAAACAGCCAACCTGTCTTAGATGACTTCCTGTCCCCCTCACCATCTCCCTCCTCGTTGGCTGGTGTCTACCAGGCACCCTCACCTAGTTTTGTCTAATTTTGGTTACCATCTGTCGGCTTTTTCATTGTCCTTAAATCAATTTATCATGAATAAGTGGTCCCCGTGTGGCCCTCCCTCCTGAAGGAACTGGGCACAACACACACACTCAGAAAGTGTGAGGACCCTCGGATGGAATAATGGACATTTTTGAGAATGGTGTTTACCCCAGAGTTTCCAGTCGGCAGTTTGGATCCTGGAGAAAACCACAGAGCAGCTTCACTCCTGAATCCTTCAGCTGGTTCTCACTCAGGTCCAGTTCTCTGAGATGGGAGGGATTGGACCTCAGCGCCGAGGCCAGAGAGCCACAGCTGATCTCTGATAAGCTGCAGTTAATCAATCTGAAAAATGCAGGATGAGGTTATACGGTGCAGGTCTGCATGTTATCTGCGTCAGTACTAAACCTACGTTAGTTCTTAGTTGGGTCAGACCTGAATTCACGATATTCCAAGGAATTTTTTTAATGTGGTGCATCACAGCAGTGTTGAGAACAGCCTCACTTCACCATCTTAGCAGCTGGTATATAGGTAGAAAAATGAAGACTGACCTGAGCCTCTCCAGTTTACAGTTTGGACTCTCCAGTCCAGAACAGAGCCGCTTCACTCCTGGATCCTGCAACGTGTTGTGGCTCAGGTCCAGAACCCTCAGATGGGAGTGGTTGGACTTCAGAGCTGAGGCCACAGAATCACAGCTGGTCTCTGATAAACTGCAGCGTCTTAGTCTAAAATAACAATTATTTTGAGAGAAGACAAATAAAAATCAACATGTACCAGAGCAAAACACAGCTTACAAGCAACAAACCTCTGGTCCTGCACCGGCTTATCTGCCTTATGTTCCTATTTTGGGTTCTTTCAGGGCGGTCAGACAAGATCTACACCGTATGTAAAGTGTGTGTGGGTCAAAATACCTTCCAAGTTTGTGAGACCACATTTCTCAATAGCACTCAACTCTTGTCAGGAGTTGGGACAAAGCGACCCACTCCTGATAGCTTGTGGGCGATGCTGCAGCGACCCTGCAATCCCTACACTCTCTGGTGAAACCAAATCAAAGGTTTTAGACACTGCTGGATGCTGGAAGGGTGGCTATAGTCTGGACGCATCGTTCCCCTGACTGCACATTTCTCCAACAATGATTGGCAGCTGGTGTCACTTGTTCTCCAGATGAGAGAAGGAAAGAGAGCCCCCCCACAGTGTGTTTGATTGCCCCACTGCAAGCTCAATGCTGCCAGAAAACATTGCAGGAGCATCAATTCCCCTCAGGGCATCAACAAGGAGCTCAGGAAAAGGTGCAGCTGCCACCTACTAGAGACAAGCACACTGAGCTGAGATTCAAAGCCCTCTCCTCCCAAGAGAAGAGCTTGTTTGTTGGAGGCTCTTCTGGGCGATACCTGGTGCCACAGCTCCAGCTCAGCCCGTCTCTGGAGCTGAGGTGGAGCTTAGCAAGTTTCATGGTTCTCCACCACTTCCTCTCGCTGAGGACCTTCTCAGCTGGTGGTTTCTGTTCCACCTTCCAAGTTGAGCAGGTGATACTTCTGCATTCCTGCCACCAGTGTCTCTGCAGAAAGAGTCTTCTCTACTGTTTTATATTAGATTGTAGAAAATTAGGATTTTTGGTTGATGTCTTAGATGTTGTTGACTAAGAGCAGGTTTCTCTTTAATAACATAGAGAGATTCGATGAGAAGAGCAAATGTATTATTTTATGAGCTACTTCCACTACTATTATATACAAATACTTCCATATTGTCTTAGATTGCAAGCTGCATTTATTGCATCATTCATAGAAAGTCATATTTGTGAGGAGAAAAACTCCAATAAGGTCATTTTCTTTAATGACCATTACAAAAGAAGGAGGCGATGAACAAACAGATTTATCTAAAAATGTGTGAAAACTTATGGATGGAAACCTTTTTAAATGGTTGCATTGTGTAGAATCGGTGTAGAATCAACTTGTTGACTTCTGATTTGGACTCCAATGGAAGTGAGGTGCAACAATTGTGGATGCTGAAAGCTTCAGATCTTCATGAAGGTTTCTGTGGTTGGACTGACCTGCTGCCCCTTTAAGAGGGAGGCAGGTTTGGGCTTCTGGCTGGAATGAAGCCACCTAAGATGAGAATGACTGCAGGCTTTCGGTACCAAGGTTTAACAGGGGGCTCACTTCACACTTGGGCTTTTCTCTTTTTTGGGATGGCTTTTCTCAGGAGAGAAGGGGCATGGCACACTGCAGCAGCTTTCTTTTTGGGGTTTGCTAGTTTTCCTTCTGATCTTTAAAAGACAGGAAGAACCATTTTTGATTGGTCTGAATGTTTGGGTGGTTTTGTGGCCAGCCTAAAATAAAACAAGACAAATCTACAACTGATACTTCCTTTCTAGTCATTGATGACCATCCTCACATGGGACAGATTTCCACAACCAATTTAATACTGCAAATCTGTCCTGTGTGGTCTTTTTTCTGAGAACTGTAACACTACATTTATAACAAAGATCAAACATGGAAACATTTATTGTCTAACTAGTTACACCTGGGAAAGTACTGGATCATCTCTGACTGACCTGAGCGTCTCCAGCTTACAGAGAGGATCCTGGAGAGCACCACAGAGCAGCTTCACTGCTGGATCCTGCAGCTGGTTCTCACTCAGGTCCAGTTCTCTGAGATGGGAGGGATTGGACCTCAGCGCCGAGGCCAGAGAGCCACAGCTGATCTCTGATAAGCTGCAGTTAATCAATCTGAAAAATGCAGGATGAGGTTATACGGTGCAGGTCTGCATGTTATCTGCGTCAGTACTAAACCTACGTTAGTTCTTAGTTGGGTCAGACCTGAATTCACGATATTCCAAGGAATTTTTTTAATGTGGTGCATCACAGCAGTGTTGAGAACAGCCTCACTTCACCATCTTAGCAGCTGGTATATAGGTAGAAAAATGAAGACTGACCTGAGCCTCTCCAGTTTACAGTTTGGACTCTCCAGTCCAGAACAGAGCCGCTTCACTCCTGGATCCTGCAACGTGTTGTGGCTCAGGTCCAGAACCCTCAGATGGGAGTGGTTGGACTTCAGAGCTGAGGCCACAGAATCACAGCTGGTCTCTGATAAACTGCAGCGTCTTAGTCTAAAATAACAATTATTTTGAGAGAAGACAAATAAAAATCAACATGTACCAGAGCAAAACACAGCTTACAAGCAACAAACCTCTGGTCCTGCACCGGCTTATCTGCCTTATGTTCCTATTTTGGGTTCTTTCAGGGCGGTTGGACAAGATCTACACCGTATGTAAAGTGTGTGTGGGTCAAAATACCTTCCAAGTTTGTGAGACCACATTTCTCAATAGCACTCAACTCTTGTCAGGAGTTGGGACAAAGCGACCCACTCCTGATAGCTTGTGGGCGATGCTGCAGCGACCCTGCAATCCCTACACTCTCTGGTGAAACCAAATCAAAGGTTTTAGACACTGCTGGATGCTGGAAGGGTGGCTATAGTCTGGACGCATCGTTCCCCTGACTGCACATTTCTCCAACAATGATTGGCAGCTGGTGTCACTTGTTCTCCAGATGAGAGAAGGAAAGAGAGCCCCCCCACAGTGTGTTTGATTGCCCCACTGCAAGCTCAATGCTGCCAGAAAACATTGCAGGAGCATCAATTCCCCTCAGGGCATCAACAAGGAGCTCAGGAAAAGGTGCAGCTGCCACCTACTAGAGACAAGCACACTGAGCTGAGATTCAAAGCCCTCTCCTCCCAAGAGAAGAGCTTGTTTGTTGGAGGCTCTTCTGGGCGATACCTGGTGCCACAGCTCCAGCTCAGCCCGTCTCTGGAGCTGAGGTGGAGCTTAGCAAGTTTCATGGTTCTCCACCACTTCCTCTCGCTGAGGACCTTCTCAGCTGGTGGTTTCTGCTCCACCTTCCAAGTTGAGCAGGTGATACTTCTGCATTCCTGCCACCAGTGTCTCTGCAGAAAGAGTCTTCTCTACTGTTTTATATTAGATTGTAGAAAATTAGGATTTTTGGTTGATGTCTTAGATGTTGTTGACTAAGAGCAGGTTTCTCTTTAATAACATAGAGAGATTCGATGAGAAGAGCAAATGTATTATTTTATGAGCTACTTCCACTACTATTATATACAAATACTTCCATATTGTCTTAGATTGCAAGCTGCATTTATTGCATCGTTCATAGAAAGTCATATTTGTGAGGAGAAAAACTCCAATAAGGTCATTTTCTTTAATGACCATTACAAAAGAAGGAGCCGATGAACAAACAGATTTATCTAAAAATGTGTGAAAACTTATGGATGGAAACCTTTTTAAAATGGTTGCATTGTGTAGAATCGGTGTAGAATCAACTTGTTGACTTCTGATTTGGACTCCAATGGAAGTGAGGTGCAACAATTGTGGATGCTGAAAGCTTCAGATCTTCATGAAGGTTTCTGTGGTTGGACTGACCTGCTGCCCCTTTAAGAGGGAGGCAGGTTTGGGCTTCTGGCTGGAATGAAGCCACCTAAGATGAGAATGACTGCAGGCTTTCGGTACCAAGGTTTAACAGGGGGCTCACTTCACACTTGGGCTTTTCTCTTTTTTGGGATGGCTTTTCTCAGGAGAGAAGGGGCATGGCACACTGCAGCAGCTTTCTTTTTGGGGTTTCTAGTTTTCCTTCTGATCTTTAAAAGACAGGAAGAACCATTTTTGATTGGTCTGAATGTTTGGGTGGTTTTGTGGCCAGCCTAAAATAAAACAAGACAAATCTACAACTGATACTTCCTTTCTAGTCATTGATGACCATCCTCACATGGGACAGATTTCCACAACCAATTTAATACTGCAAATCTGTCCTGTGTGGTCTTTTTTCTGAGAACTGTAACACTACGTTTATAACAAAGATCAAACATGGAAACATTTATTGTCTAACTAGTTACACCTGGGAAAGTACTGGATCATCTCTGACTGACCTGAGAGTCTCCAGCTTACAGAGAGGATCCTGGAGAGCACCACAGAGCAGCTTCACTGCTGGATCCTGCAGCTGGTTCCAACTCAGGTCCAGAACCCTCAGATGGGAGGGATTGGACCTCAGCGCCGAGGCCAGAGAGTCATAGCTGGTCTCTGATAAACTGCAGCACCTCAGCCTGGATAAGGAATAAATGGGGCAAATAAAAACACATTTCTAAATCTGAAAATGAAGAGAAAAGCAGAAAATGTAAAGAAATTTAGAAAAGACCAACAGAGGCCTCCTGACCTGAGCGTCTCCAGTCTGCAGTTTGGATGCATCATTGCAGAAGACAGGAACTTTACTCCAGCATCTGCCAGGTTTTGGTTCCATCTTAAGCTCAGCTCCCGTAGATGAGAAGGGTTTGACGTCATTGCTGAGGCCACAACTTCCCAATGACTCGTTGAAAGAACATCACCAGACAGTCTGTTGTGTATGAAACAAAAATAGTGAGTCAAACTTTGGGATTTCTAATCAACTTATCTGAGAATCTACCTCAACACAAATGTAGCTCATTTCCTGGAAAAGCTAAATTCAACACCGTAGAGCAACAGTTTGAACGACCATCAGATCTGAAATGCAACTGAATTATTCTCAACATTTGTCTTATTTTAGAACAGCTCATAATTACTCAATATTTAAAATGATTGTAGCAAATGGTTTAAAGAAACGTGCATCTTTTTATCTGTCTATCGGCTCTTTGGATATTTTGCATTTCATCCAATTTGTACGATGGTGCGTCAAGTCTTAATTCAGCGATCCGATCGATGACATCAGAGTCTCTGGTTGCATCGATTGCCCTCAGCTTCTGTTCTATCTGCCTGTTTCCCTTCAAATCATTTTCACTGCACCTTTTGTTGCTAGTGATGAAGTTGCCACCTAACGGGTGTGGAAAGGCTCAAACAACTTTGTGGGTCACATAAAGGCTCCAAACGGAACCGCCACAAAGACCTAAAACACCCATTTAAACCAACGAGGCCGGCTGTTTTTACGTTGAACAAATGAAGCAAAATAGTCACGTGTCATTAGTTAAAATGTGTTTTTCTGTCGTTAGAATACGATGTATACAAACAAACAAAAGTGATTTAATGACATGACAGTAATTTCATGATAGTCAGTTAACTTGTGGCTCCTATTATTCCTGCCTTATGTTGGTTTGTCTGGATTGACCTTTGAACTTATATCCAGCCAGTGTTGAACATTTCTGGATGAATTGTTGTTGTTTTTAATTTATGGACGCTGCAATGGAGATAAAGAATTGAAGGAATGACCACTGGAGGGGGTATTGCTACCTGACATGATCCACTCGCTTGATTTAAACGCCGATGTCCGGCCCCAGAAATCTTTACTTACACGGCCTTCCTGCAGTTCCTCACAGCTGGAATCAGGCGACGTCGTCCCTCATCTGAGGTGTAGTACAGCTGCAGGTTCAGCTCATCCAGAACCTCCTCTGACATCTGCAGCAGGTAGGCCAGAGCTGAACAGTGGATCTCTGACAGTTCCCTCTGTGATTTCTCCCCTGACTTCAGGAACTCTTGGATCTCCTGATGGACTGACTGATCCTTCATCTCCATCAGACAGTGGAAGATGTTGATGCTTCTGTCTGGGGAGAATTCATCACTGTTCTCCTCCTTCAGGTTGTTGAGGACCTTCTGGATGGTTTCTGGGTGGTTCTCCTCTGATCCAACAGTCCACCCAAGATCCTCTGATTGGACTCCAGAGAGAGACCATGAAGGAAGCGAACAAACAAGTCCAGGTGGCCATTTTCACTTTTGAGAGATTTCATTAGTGCTCTCCTGAGGAAGTCATCAAGAGATGTGACTGGATCGTAATTTGTGTACAACCCAACAAACCAGGAAAAGGGGATTGCTTTCGAATAATTTGGGAAAGATTCCATAATCTTTTCATTCCTGGAGTAACAGTGGAACATGTAGACGGCAGCCAGAAACTCCTGAATGCTCAGATGAACAAAGCAGTAGACTGATTTCTGGAAGATCACACTCTCTCTCTTGAAGATCTCTGTACAAACTCCTGAGTACACCGACACCTCGGAGACGTCCAGTCCACATCGCTCCAGGTCTTCTGAGTAGAACATGATGTTTCCTTTCTCCAGATGTTCAAACGCCAGCCGACCCAACTTCAGAAGGAGTTCTTTGTCAGCCTCAGTCAGTTCCTCTGGTCTCTGCTTTCCTCCATACTTCTGCTTCTTCCTCTTTATCTGAACCCTCAGGAAGTGTGAGTAGAGGTCAGTCAGGGTTTTGGGCAGCTCTCCTCTCTGGTCTCTGGTCATCATGTCCTCCAGAACTATAGCAGTGATCCAGCAGAAAACTGGGATCAGACACATGATGTGGAGGCTCCTGGAGGCCTTGATGTGTGAGATGATTCTCTTGGACAGATCTTCATCACTGAACCTCCTCCTGAAGTACTCCTCCTTCTGGGAGTCAGTGAAGCCTCGTACTTCTGTGATCCTGTCAACACACGAGGGAGGAATCTGATGGGCTGCTGCAGGTCTGGAGGTGATCCAGATGAGAGCTGAGGGAAGCAGGTTCCCCTGGATGAGGTTCACCAGGAGCACGCCAACGGATGATACTTGTGTGACATCAGAGATGAGCTGATGCTTGTTGAAACCCAGTGAAAATCTGCTTTCATCCAGGCCATCAAAGATGAACAGAAGTTTCCAGACAGTCAGATCTTCTGCTCTGATCTTCTGTAATGTTGGATGGAAAACATGAAGCAGTGAGAGAAGACTGTGCTGCTCATCTCTGATCAAGTTCAGCTCCCTCCATGAGAGCGGAAGCACCAGACTGATGTCTTGGTTCTCCAAACCTTCTGCCCAGTCCAGACTGAACTTCTGCACTGAGAAGGTTTTTCCAACGCCGGCGACACCGTTGGTCAGAACCACTCTGATGTGTCTCTGTTGCTCAGATAAGACTTTGAAGATGTCCTGGCACTTGATTGGAGTGTCCTGGATGTTCTTCTTGGAGGTTCTCTCAAGCTGTCTCACCTCATGTTGTGTGTCCACCTCCTCACTTTGTCCCTCAGTGATGTAGAGCTCAGTGTAGATCTTGTTCAGCAGGGTTCCACTTCCTGCTTCATGAGTTCCTTCAGTCACATGTTCACATCTTCTCTTCAGACTGATCTTATGACCTTCTATCACCTCCTGCAGTTCACCACCCTCTAAAACAAACAATCTTTTAAATCCTTTTACAATTGTCATCTACAGCAGTAACACAGATGTCCTCAACTGGAAAATATTCTGTCATGTTTGAATGATAGAAGCAACAGTCGGGTCATGACCCATCTCACTGTCAGTTTAAATGTTATGTCTTCTTATGTACACCTATTCTTTTATTTCATTGGGTTTCAATCTAATTTAGTCTATAACAACCATTTCCATGTCTTCCAAGAGTTTGCTTGGACTAAACAGCTGGTAAAAGCTGGATGATATTTAGAAAAACACATCAAACCTTCTCCAAACACATCATACTCAGCAGACCCATTGTCCTGTAAAGGTCACCTGCCTTCAGCTCTTTAACACTTTCCAGAACTAAATGACTAAATGTTGCTAAATACTGTCTAAGCATTTAGGAAGGTCTGAAGAGGGTCCAGGGGTTCCAGTGGAACCAAACAAGAGCTCTCTGGATCTTCTCTTGCACATTGTAAATACACAAGTTGTTCCTTTATTCCGACCCAAAAGTATCTTATAAATACAAATGTACGAGCTTACGTGAGACGCTGTTGTTCCGGTCGGCGGTCTGCAGTTCAGTTCTCCGTTTCTTTTCACCCTCGGGACAGGAGGAATCTCCAATGGAAGCAGACCGTTTCTGATACCTGTCAAAAATGGGAATAGTGGTTATACATGTCTACTGGGCGTTAGCAACGCCTAAGAAAGGCTGCGTTCACTTCTACTTTCAGTTTGCTCTGACAGTTGAAGATTGAATGAACACTGAGCAAAAAATATAAAGTTATTTAGGTTCTAACAAGCTCGTTTAGTTGGAGAAAAGTGTATTTGATCTAAGTGTTTAGTGGCTTTTCCTCATTGTGAATTAATGTTAAAAATAAAAGTGCCAAATCAGGAATATAAACTCATAGAATAGAACAAAAGTTCTCCATTTATGCTCCAAATACAGTCGTCTGGTCTCTGAAACTGATCATTAAATAGCACAGAGGTCACGCGTATTCAAAAGCTTATTTCAACCATTTAGAAATGACTGATATTGTTGTCTATGGGTTTATTAGAACCAGGAGCCTTATAAATAGACTTTTTAATGAATTTTCATGACATGTGGTGGAACAGTGTGGCAGAACAAGCTGCACAGACCTGCCATGTCTTACCCATCCGTATCTAAATGGAGAGCTGGAGCACTCTGCAATGATGGATATTGTTGGGAAACTTTAAAATATATGCCTAGGAATTTTAGTGAGATGATGTTAACCCATGTAGGAGAAATGACCAGTTAAAAACAGAAGCAATTTTCAGTTTTAAAAGATTTACCACACTAAAATTAACATGGGAGTTAATGGGAGCGAACGCCTGACATGTTGGTGCACCGTTTCATTTTAAGGACCTGATGAATTTCATTTTTCACGATAGTGGAGGCTAATACCTACAAAATGATGTTTTGTATGGTTGTGAAATGTTCTAAGGCAGAGTTATGTGGTTCAGAAAACCTTACTTTAAAGGTGAGCCTTGAGGTCCAATACCAAAGTTGATAGGTTCAAGTTTGGAGTGGTCACTCTTCAGGGACACCCTGCTGGACACTGTGGACTCTGCTCTGTCCTCGTCCATCCTGAGGAAACATCAGAAATAGTGATGAGACTGTGATGAAGGTAAATAATCTGGAGAGGTTGGAGTTCAATAATCCCAATTCACTGCATTTTTATCAAACAGGAACATTTCTAATCCATTCTGGATAACAACTGAATCAATAAATCAATGATGTCTCTGTATCATTTTCATGTTTTCAGAGTTTAAGCTGCTTTTTTTAACTGTTCCCTGCAGTGAGAAAAGAACTGGCACCTTTTCCAGCCCCTCATCCTGCAGCACTGAATGTGCTCTAAAGTTCTTTCCAGAGCAAACGTCTCTGCACTTGCAGCAACATGTTGTAGTCATGGATCCGTGAGGAGAACCGGATACAGGAAACGCCCCCACTTTGATCCCAAAACCCAACTGGTGGCCAACGGTGGTCCGGCAACGACGGGGACGCTGGTCCATCGGGCCCACAACACTGGTTTTCCACAGGCCAACATGGTGAAAGGACCGTGCACCGTTTCATTTTAAAGAGCTGATGAATTTCATTTTTCACGATAGTGGAGGCTAATACCCACAAAATGATGTTTTGTGTGGTTGTGAAATGTTCTAAGGCAGAGTTATGTGGTTCAGAAAACCTTACTTTAAAGGTGAGCCTTGAGGTCCAATACCGAAGTTTAAAGGTTCCCCTTTGGACCAGTCGCTCTTCATGGACACACAGCTGGACACTGTGGACTCTGCTCTCTCTTCCTCTTCCATCACACATTCGCTCATTTTTAAATGTGAGTCTAAACGGTTAAGCAGGAACAGTCTGCTGACACAGAAAATAAGATTAAAGAACATGATTCTCAGCATGAAGACAAGCAGAGGTCTGTCCAATGACGTATTGTCGGCTCATTCACATCAAAATCTATTATATGATGTCACCCTGTACATCATACAGGCCACATATATATTGGAAAACAGTTTTGGGACATCTTAAAAGTTTACACCATGTTAAACATAAAATAGTTGTGGAAAAAATGTTTCTCCTGGGTGTTTCAGAAGGTGCGGTGGCATCAGACGGACGCACACAAATACAAATGAAATCATTTTTTATCTGGTTATGGTTTACAAGAAAACCTAAATTCTTTCAAGATGTCAGTTCTCAACATTAAATTCAACAAATAAGATGAGAATGCATTCAAAACTAAACAGAAATACGTCATCACATCATCAAAGTGGGTCAAATGCAGCATCATCTTCTGTCATCTCAGACAGGATTCCAAGAAGAGGATCTTCATTTTCAACAACGCACCTTGACATCTCATCATGGCTCGTCTGTCAGATTACAAGCAGCTTTTTTTGATCAGGCGCATCATGTTTCTCACCAACACATGATGGTGCTGGAAAAAAACATTGTAGCCTGACCTAGAGGTCAAAACTCTGCATGGCGTGCACAGCTACTAGTTGCAGCTGGTGGTTGTGGCGGAGGAGATCCCAAACATATCTAGCAAGCTTGTTTTGGAGCAGAGCTTGTCCACCACCTCTGACCCCACTCATCACAGAAGTCCCACCATATCCATGGCCAGGTGTGTTGGCAGCATTGGAGCCAGCCTCAGGAAAAAGGTGTGTCAATATCTCAGAAGTGATGATCAAGTTGACACAACCCAACAGAAGTCAAGCAACCCAACATGCTGAATAGAATAGATGACACACAGCAAAGGGCAAAAACACCCAATTCTGCTCAGACTAATCTGATCTGACCACATGTACAGGACCAAAAATATCAAAACACCATGGGTTTAGGTTTCATTTCGTTTTCTTGACGGCTTATTCAAAACAGAACACATTTCATAAATCCATAATAACAAATTCATATTCCACAAAGAACCAGTTGTAAAACAATAAAATGGAATGCCTTGATCTCTCCCTCTTTCCATACTCTCCTTTTTTAAATAAAGGATTGATTGTCCCCCTGGTGGAGGGACAAAGAGAGGAGGCTAAAACTGTCGCGTTTGTGTCCCTCTTTCCGTGGATTTTTCCACTAACTGCAAATAATATTGTGACTTATTGTGAGTATTAAAATGTGCTTCCTCAACCTCTAAAATGTTGGCTCAGGGTTAGCGGAAAACGCAGTTAGAGGAAACACGCTACAAAGTTTGATCATCCGTCACAACATTCCCGTCGACCAGCCGCAATGTGCGTCCGAAACACGCGCACGCTCATTGCGCACACGCAGCTTATTAAGCCGCATCTCGCAGCGGAACATTGATTCGAGACGACAGCAGTGAAAGAACCAAATGCTACCTGAATATTAGAGGTTTTCCATCAGGGCTCGGTCACTCAAGATGGAGCCCGAAGTTGAGAACTTTCACTTTCGCTTCTTCTTCCTCTACACGTCACGTGTTCGTGGTTGGATCGCGTCATATCCAGCACAGGCGCCTCTCTTCAGAACAATTTGGTCCACGTTTTAACTGAAATACTGGGAAACAACTGGAGTTCGCTGACAGATGTTCGTTTTTGGGTGCGGAATCAAACTGGGTCAACTTTTTGATCTATAGGATCCCCTCTGGTTCAAAGTGTCCCCTATAGGATATTGACAGTACTGACCTTTTGGGGGCTGCACACACCTCTTAATGGTGACGGCACCAACGGAGCTGATCCAGTTGTCATCAGCTGGCCAGTCTGACTCCAGCTCATTAGGGGAAATTTGCTGATCTGGAGGAGAAGCTTTCAAAACTTGACGGGCTGGTGGGAAATGACTGTAATTTTGGAATCAGCGTGCCAATTTTATTTTTAATCAGAATAATTTAGAATAATTTCAACAGGATATTTTCAAATTGTTCCCCAGTGGAGCTGCCAACTGAATATGGTGACCTGCTCCTACACACAGAAATCCGATGGCTCAGCAGGGGACGGATTCTGCTTCCTTTTTTGTCCCTTTTGAGTGAAATAAAAGAGTTCATGCAGTCCAGAGGGGAAGACGCCGCGCTGCTGGAGGACACTGGCTGGACACTGGACCTTGCATTTTTAACGGACATTACTGGGAAACGGAACAGTTTGAACTGGGAGCTGCAAGGCAAAGGTGAGACTGTTGCTGAGAGGATCAGTGCTGTAAATGCATCTAAAGCCAAGATGAACATTTTCTCTGTGCATTTACAGACAAAAGGTGCTGCACTTCCCCTCTGTGCAGATGGTGCTGAGAGACAACGCTTCTGCATGTGAGGCTTTGGACTAAAGCGCAGAAAAGTGCTCTCAGCTCATAAAAAGACTTGGGCAAGAGTTTGAGAACAGGTTTTGGGACCTGGATCAGCTTGAGCCATGTGTGTCCTTCATTTCTAACCCTTTCATGAACGTGGACATATCATGCATTGCTCAGCAGTTCAGTGCAACCTTCAGCCTGGATGCTGCACAGATGCTAATTGAAATTGGAACATTGTGAAATGAGCTGCAGCTCAAAGCCTCTCAGGCTGCACCAAACTTTTGGTGCCTTGTTGACACAGAAAAGTACAGTGGTGTATGGAGCTCCAGCTTATGTCATTAGAATCTACATGATTCAGTTTATTCATGCTTTGACTGAATTTTACCAGGTAAAAATGTACCTTTTCTGCCCCAATAAAAGAGTTCCTCTGTGTTCTAAGAGTTTAAAGGAATGCATTTAAAAACCTTAAAAGGAGGCCAGATTTCCTCCAAAAGCCTGGTTTGACCAGCAAGTCTGGCTCATTTAGTTATTGATGAGCTCTTTTTCTGTGATATGTCATTTAAGTCCTAAAAAGCTATTTAAGGGTCGTTTTCCTCCACTTCTCAATCACCGACGTGTCCAACTTCACAGGATTTAAACTTAACAGAAAATATAAGGACTCATCAACTTTATTTATACCCAAAATTACATAATTTCCATTACATAAACTTCCTCATGCAAATATTTCGACAGTATGATATTAAAATATTAGAATTACACAAATGTAATTTAACTTAAGCCAAAATGTACATGTAAAAATTTTTGATCCTCAGTCACATAACACAAAGCAGATAAACACATAAGGAAACACAGTAAAGTTTCAAATTTTAAAAAATACCTAATCTAAATGTGGCGGGGTGGGGAGAGGTGTATCGGTCGACGACAACGCCACCTGGGGAATTTCACCCCAGGAATTAACCGGGAATCGGGCACACGCAGATAAGGTTCTATTCCCGAGGCAGAGACGGGATTGAGGGTTAAGCACTACGATTTTATTAAATCCAATACACAACAAAATAATAACTCTGCGGTCTAAAAGTCAAACAAAAGGGGTGGACAGGGCTGGGGCCCCACCGGCAGGTAAAACTCAATTAGGGGAGATAAACAAACTAAAAACACCCGTGCTACTGCAACCAAAACCACACACGAGGGGTGAGGAAAACGCCCTCCACCAGGGGTTGGGTCCCCGCCGTGGCCCGCAGCACCTGTCCACAAAGAAAAGAACAATTAAATTTCCAATGATAAACAATCAGACGCGACGAGCACACACACCTCACACAGACAAGCGAATAAATTGTGACCAACAAGAAACAAACAAGAAACGAACAGAACAAAACCTAAAAAGTAAATGCCAGTTGATACGATTTACGCACACTGTTAAGAATCTAAAATGACAGCAACAGCTCCGTGGTCGCCTCGGCGGCACCACTGCGTCTCAGCGCCGTCCCCCGAGCGAAGGGGGGGGGGGAGAGAGAGAGAGCGAACAGGAGAGGGTCCCGAAAACGGGACTGAGCCAAAGCAGCAGTGGGTCCAGTACGGGAGGTAGTCCGTGCCGACTGTGTTTGGTGGCACCACCACTCCGTGAAGGGTTCCCGCTGGGGCCACGCGACCCACTGACGCCAGCCACCTGCCCAGTGCAGACTAGCGCGCGTGCCCTTACGGCAAAGCGTTGTAAACAGTTTCTGTTGGTCGAACCGCCCAGATCAGCCGCAACCCCGCCGTCCCGTCGAAGGGGGAAAACAACTAAAGGCAGCTGGAGGCAGTGCCTTATATAAACCTTTTCTCCCCACCCCACCCACCAATTAAGCACTACCTACCTCCATAGGGCACCTGTTCGGAGGACAGGCCACGCCCTGCCACATCAAATATATTCACAAAAATAAGCATAAAAATTAAATTGAGAATCTGTGACTGTGTACTTTGCAATCCCTTGCTTATTCTAAGATGATTCTTTTTCTTATTTTAATTATTCTGTTTTTAGAATAGTTTATGGTTGAAGCCAGAACCTCTGAACGGAGGCAAAGCTTGACATGCGGAAAATGGGTGAGCTTCTTAATCACAGAAGAGGAATTTTAAAGTCTTGTTTAATGTGAAGAGGGATAAATAATTAAACTATTAGTCTATTTCAGACACTTTCAGCCTCAGCTGTGTCGTTTATTATTTTTTTTTTTTTTTTTATTTTTTTTTTTTTTACAAAAAGCATCTTTACTCTTTGGCCCCATCTACTGTCTGTTGTGTGTCTAATTTGATCCAGCTGGTTGTGTTAGCTTTACCTGCGCAGAGGTTCCTGCTACAATCAGGAACAAACTCCACTTGTTTATTCTCACAGTCTGCTGATAAAATCTATTCTTGTTCTCCTAAAGCTGCAGAAAGCAGCAGTGGGCCTGACTTCATGCTGCACCTCCAAACCTGAGAATGGAGCCGAGCTTTATTGCTAAACAGGATTTGGGTTTTTTTTGTCCGTGCTAAATGGAAAGTGTTTGTCCTTTGGTGGTCCAACAGGACAACGATTTGGATGGATGGATGATTTGATGTTATTGAGAATAAAAACAGCTGAAAATGGAAGCGGAGATGTTTCAGAGCACCAGAGTTCAGAAAGAGTTTCTAATCAAACACCGCCTTTATCTTTCAAAATATGGTTTCAACCCCTTTAACATGATCAAATAGTCATAACAATGAACAAGTATCACTTGTCCTGTTATTTATACTTGAATTCGTTATGTTTAATACATTTCCGTGTGTGTACAACCACCTCCTCAGCAACGATGCCCAATTCAACGTGGCCTACTACTGCAACGTTCTGGTGGATTCAACAGGTCTCTGCTACTGGTCACCACCCGCCATCTTCAGATCGTCCTGCTCCATCAGCGTCAAATATTTCCCCTTTGACTGGCAGGACTGCACGCTCAAATTCACGTATGCACGGGCAGGATTTTTCATTGTTGTTTGAAACGCAGACAAACTCTGACATGATGTTTTAAACTGAGCTGAGTCAAGATTTTATAGACTCTAAACACATATGAGAGGAGAAAAAGGTGCAAAAATAAAATGCACGGTGCAGCTAAACTCTCCCAGTAGGAAAACAGGCTTTTTAAATTCTGAACTGCATTTCCCATGTTGCCTTGCAGCTCTCTAACGTACAATGCCAAAGAGATCAGGTTGCTCCTGAAGGAAGACATAGTCATTGAAACCAAGTGGACGGTTGAATGGATCATTATATATCTTTTTTTAAATTTATTTATTTTTTAAAATTGAGCGGTTGCGGCTTATATACAGGTGCGGCTTATAGTCCGGAAAATACGGACAATATAATTAATATTATGCACAAGCTTTGAGAACGCATTGAGGACTGAAGCTACATTTTAGATGAGTTATGATCCACACATCGAGGTGACTCTTTGCTCCATGTCCTGGGGACGCCACACTAAAGTGTGCCAATACGAAAACTTACACTAAAACGCTGGTTATATTCAAGGTTCCGGTAGCGGCTCCCGAGAGGACGACGACCACCGTGATGGATGCAGCACCTCAGCCCTGGTGGTCCACAGCAACATCAGAAGCACAACCGAAGGTAATCCATTAAAAGCAAACTCAAGTTTGAGTATTCAGTGACTATATATCGGCTGCCGGATATAATCGTGTGTTTTCTTATTAGGTGACATACGAGGGATGGCACAAAATGTGGGAGTCTGCTCCCAATGGGCTCCCACAGGCTGATGTTGCATGGCTGAAAGAGGATGAAACCAATGAACTCTTCCAGAGGGCTGTGTTGGGATTTCTGGTTTGTGTCTGTCTTTGGCCTGCAGGGGGCGGTGTTGAGCACAATTGGGCGCACCTGTAGGCAATTTACATCTTGCTGTCTATTTAAGCAGGTTGTGCCTGCCTGTCAGGGCTGGGGTGTCGGTTCGTGTAGGGAGTGTGTTTGTTGGTCTAGTGTGGGAGCTTGGTTGGGTTCCTTGGTGTTGGCTCCTGTTCCTGTGTTCCTGTTGTCCTGGAGGACTGCTCCTGCTCCCCTTGCAGTCTAGGAGGACTGCCTCTGCCCTCAGTGTCTCGGGGCACGTTCGTGTTGCGCCGGACTCCCGAGTCCTCGCCGGTCCAGGAGGACTGCAGCGTGTTGAGGACTCACCAGTGTTCCGAGTTCCCGGCAGTCCAGGGGGACTGCGTCTGGTTTGGGGAGTCGCCGATGGACCTGGGACGGGCGGACGCTGCCTCCCGATCCCCATGCGGTCCAGGAGGACTGTTTCTGTTAATGTGTGCTCCCCTTCCCTGTAAATAAAGCCTTTGACCTCTCCACCACTGTGTCCTGGCCTGCGTTCGGGTCCGCTACCACCATGTATCGTAACAGGCTGCATCCTTTCAGGACAAACATGGAAAGATGAAGTGGAGGAAGGTCCTGAAGGATGACAGGATGTGGTTTCAGCCTGTGGTTTCAGACATACTGTCCAAACAGCAAAAAGTCATCATCAGGGACCAATGACAGCATCATCACTGTTTTTCTTGCACGACAAATGTTATTCCTCAACTACAGCAAGCAACAACAGGCCTATCTTCCCTTTATTTATCTTCCCTCCGCCATCTTTTCAATTTCTCGAGGCAGAAATCACAGGACACATGTGGAGCATCTCCTAATGTGGCACCAGGCTGGCTGCATTGCGGCCTTATAGAAGTAAAGGCATGCACAGAATAGATACACAGGCTTCAGATACTACAGCGGGCAATATTCCTTAAAGCTCGAGAGGTGGAGCCTGCATTTGCCACCAAGGTCATTGCATGCTGCACCATTCTGCACAATGTGTGCTTGTGGAATGGTGACAGCATGGAACCCTCAGAAGAGGCACTTGGGTCAGATGACATTGGTCAAATGCAGCCAGACCTGCAATGTGGAGAGCAAATTCGGAGCAGACTGACTGCTGCCCTGTCAGCACCAACCCACCTCCCACCAGCTCTCTATGAACATGATTGCATTTAGGACTGGTCTTTATAATCCAGAATTTTGGAGCTTGACGTCTGTTCAACCTGGCTGCCATCATAAAGTCTTTTTTCTGGCAGGTTCCATTTAATTTGAATATTTTTTTGGGTTCCATTTTTGTAAATAGGTATTTCAAAATCATAATAGGATAAATGCAAGTTGTTATATATATGCAAGTGTGTGTTTTTGTAAATAGTTTTGGTTTCAAAATCAAAAATTGTACCAATTAAATTTAAACTTTGAATAAAGCATTTGTTATCAACCATATGATGCCAAGAAAGCAATCTTTGATGGAAGTTAACTTAAACAATTTAATACATTCTTTTTTACATTTTGTCTACCAGTTTCTCTAAGAGATTTAAAAGTCTCTCCTCCCTGGCTTCCTCTCGTGTCACCCTTTCCTCGGCCCTCTCCAGCAGCTCAAGGACCCTATCGCACGCTGGCGCGTGCGTGGTGCTGGCCCTGGTTCCTCCTCCTCTGTCTCTGACTCTCCATCAGGTCTATCTGGGACTGAATCTGGGGAGCCTGACTCAGAAAATGAATGGCTCTTCCCCCAGGCTGAGGCAATGAGGCATGGGGGCCGAATGGAGGGCCTGCCACCTATTGCCTGATCCATGAGAGGGAACTATTCGCTATCTGAAGTACGTACAAAGTGAATCAGCTGTACCATTGGTTACCGGCTGCTAACTTTCTAACTGAAGAAAAGAAGGACATTGTGGCAGACTACGTCCGATGGTATGTTATTGACCGCAACTCATCTGTAATTGACAGGTAAGTTAAATTTTCATTTGTTTTTTGTCGTTCCACCCCAAAAAAATGAAATTTGCTTGAAATGTCTCATGGCATGTATATCTATGGTGTTACAACTGCTAGCCTATATGATGTCTGTCTCTCCATTCTCTGCCTTATGCTAATCTATAAATACTCAACATAACAAACAAATATAACCTTATAAACTTATAAAATATATAAACTTAAGATAATACAATTTAGATAGTTTAATTGGTTGTTGCTGTTGGCACTACACAGCAGTGAAAGTGTTTGTGTTCACGTTGTAGATTCAAAGATGGCCTTTCAGCCCTTCAGTTTCTGACAGCACTACAGCAACACCCTTCTTTGCTGACCCCAGTTCTCTGCCACTCTGAAAAGCGACTAAAACCAGAGGATTGAGTCCTGGTGGTCCATATTCAGAAAGGGGAGGTAAATGGCCTTCATCAAGTCATTTGCCTTTTATTTCACTCATTCACTTATACATATGTATATGCTTAAAATTATCATTTATTTTACCAATTTCCATAGGAGTCAGTTCTGGATGGAGCTATTTGCAGACCTTAGAGACGCCGGATACTTCAACGGGAGTCATGAGCATCAGTGTCTACTGAGATACTGCTTTGGTGATGTCATTCAGAAGGACTTGGATGAGTGTGTTGGATTGTGGTACAGCCACAGGATCCGGCCCTCCAGAACAGCATCATGTCCAGGAGGAGTGCCCAATGAGCTCTACTACTTACCACACCGGTAATATTTGATGGTAGATTGTCTGCAGTAATTTTGTTTTTCAAATAAATATAATAATATCTTCTGTGTAACATAGGTTGACTCCAGAGACTGTGGATTTCAAATTGAACAGACTCAACTGGATGCTTTTCCTGAGGCTCCCCTGACAAGAGCTCCATGTGGGGATGCAAACATGCAGGAGTACCTGGACTTGGCCATGCAGAGCAATCAGTTACAGAAGGCAGAGTACTGGCAGTCTGCAGCTGAGCTGTATCTGAAACTAAAAGAAATTACTCAGCTATGATTGAAAAGACATTATAAAGGTGTAACTTGTACACAAAGTGTCTTAATTTGTCACCTGCAGCATCATTATTTTAAAGAGGGAAATATGAATAAACATAATGCATAGTAATGAGCATGGATTTACTTTTTTTTTTAATAGATAGAATAAAATCGTGAACTAAGACTTTTAATGAATCATGAAACACCCCCTGATGCCCCCCTGAATCTTTGAGCCTGGATTTCCTTTTTTTTTTTCATATATAAAAGTGCCCTCCTGTTTTCATGAAAAAACTTTCAGAATGATGTTGCCTCTTTTTTAACTTCATTGAAAACCCTGGTGCCCTAAAGGTTGCAGTTGCAAATGACAACTGCAGTTTGCAGTTGCAAAGGAAAGTGTTTTGTCATTTGTAAATTTGTTTCAGCCGCTTGTAAAAGTGTTTTGCACCTCTCGGCCACCGTACCTTATGGTCACGAAAATACAGTACATTTAAAAAGGGCCCATGCCTTAAGAACACTTTGATAAAAAAGGAGGCAGCCAATTTCATTTTTACAAATTTAAAGTCAGTTAAAAACAGAGCAGTCTCATCTAAGAAAGAAGACACCAGTACATTCTTACATGGATCATAGCTGTGATGATTAAAGTTGACTATTTTGGATGAATATATGAGGAGTCATAGGTAAAACATTAACACAACACACACACACACACACACACACACACACACCACACACACACCACACACACACACACCACACACACACACACACCACAGGGCCTTAACCTTTAGCAAGTTCAGAATTTTAACTTTAGCATTTTTTTAACCGTTCAGGCTAGTAAAAAGAAGTTTGGAGCTCTGGACGCGCTCTGTGAGGGAGAGGAGCCTTCTTCTGCGATACGGCAGAGGAGGAATTGAGCCTGACCCCAAGGATGCCTTCCCTGACCTCCAGCTAAGCCCTGGGTCTGAGGAGTTCAGCGACCCTCTCCTCAAGGTCTGCCACAAGGCTAAACTGGGCCTTCATGGCACAGCAAACAGGCTTTTTATTTAAACATTGTAAAGACAATTAATGGTCTGGGGCTGCTCAACAGAGCTGCCACTGTGTGGGCGGACAGAGTCCACAGTGGAGGACTCTGTACAAACCCCCCCATAAAAAGACTGGAGACCTTCAGCAGAGGACCCTGCGTGGTGCCATCACCACCAATGCTTTTATATCCGTTTTAAACCGCACTGTCTGCAACGTGTTTCCATTCTGTGGTCTGTCAGACGGTTTTTCATGTTTTTACAGACCGCAGAAGACTCCCAGGGGTTTTTAGCATTTTCACAGAGCTTTTCTAACTTTTTTAACGTCATGTCCTGTGCTCCAGGTTTTATTGGTGGGATCGCGTACAAAAAAACGCACAAAGTTTCAAGTACTCAATTTCTTTTAATTGGAGAGGCCAAACTGGTGATCCACCTGACAGGCAGGGACAGGATATGGGACGGGGACCTGTGTGACCTGGTGGCCATATGGAAGCAGAACATTAGAGCCAGACTGAGGCTGGAGTTGTGCTTCTACAAGGCCGCAAATAACCTAGAAGGGTTACAGCAACTGTGGGGACATGAAGGTGTCAAATAAAATAGTGGCTGGAATTGAGTTGACTTTTGCATCCTCTGTGCCAAGCCTGGTTGAGCTCAGGCAGATCACAATAACTCGACAGTTGAAAACCACGCAGACAGCTTGGTCGGGAAGATTGTAGGTCGACTAAAAAGCTGTAGATGCAAGGGAGACTGGAGTGTCAGTGAGGTCAAGCAGCTCGAAAAGGAGAGGACCACTGCAAAAAGCTGCTTCACCAGGCAAGTCAACTTCATCAGTAAGGGAGCAGGCAGAATGGTAGAAGAAGAGCTGCGGGAGGAATTTGATAAGCTCTCAGACTGTCTAAGGAAAGTAGTCAAAACAAATGATGAATACAGGACTACATTATTGGCTGAGGCAATAAAAGAGGAGCGCCTTGGAGAAGCGCTGGAAGGTGACATAGGAAAGACTTTGGATGAAGCAGAAACAAGGTTTAAACAGGTGAGCTGCATTTTCCAGACAAACCTCTGGTCAAGGTATGGTCACGACAAAATTACAGCTGCAGTCCTGGTGGCAAAGAAAAGTGCTGAGGAAGCAGGGAGCCTACCTGTGAAGAGGACCCAACTGGAGGGTTATGCGGTGCATTTGCACCTCTTGGAGAAGAGGATGATGGAAATCATCAAGACTCATGTTAGCATGGGAGTGGTGGATGGACCTGGGGGAAGACAAGAGACCTAGTTGGCAGAGTGAGCTATCTTAAAGAAACCAACAGCAGACTTTAATTTAGGGCAGGTGAGTTTGCCACTGCACAAGGAATTGCAGAAGAAGCAAATGCTGCACAGCCTGCAAGTGGGATTGCTGGAATAGTGTGGATTCTGGTAACGTACTGCGTCACTTCCTGTCTTCTCAATCGTTCGTTGGTTGCACTGTGCACGGTGTGTTGGATTCACTTTACGTAAACATGAATACTTGGGACATTCTAGTCACCTGATAACAACATTGAGAAACAACCCATATTAAACAAATACAGGGCTCCGCTGACTATTAGCATTAGCATGGCCTCACCGTCTGTTTCACCCAGTGTCTTTGTCTGTTCAGCGTGTGAAATGTTTAGTTACTCCTCTGCCTCCTTTAATGAAGGTGCAGAAAGTGTCGTTTATTTACGGCTATGGAGACGAGACTTAGCGAGCTTGAGACGCGGTTCCGCAGCTTGGAGTTAGCAGGAGTTGGGTCAGGTAGCCAGGAGAAGCTAGCTGCTGCGGAGCCGCCTAGCGTAGCTTCAGCTAGCCGTCCCCCGGCAGCAGCCGAGCAGCCGGCTAGCCAGGGCGGCTGGGAGACGGTTCGCAGGAAGCGTAGCCCAAAACAAAGGCCTGCAGTGCACCACCAACCGCTTCCCGTGCCTAATCGTTTTTCCCCACTCGGCGACACACCCGCTGAGAAACCGACCCTGGTAATTGGCGACTCTGTTTTGCGCCACGTGAAGCCGACTCCAGCGACCGTAGTTAGGTGGATTCCGGGGGCCAGAGCGGGCGACATAGAAGCAAATTTACGGCTGCTGGCGAGAGGTAATCGTAAATTTGGTAAAGTTATTATTCACGTCGGAGCCAACGACACCCGGCTTCGTCAGTCGGAGGTCACCAAAATTAACTTGGAGTCGGTGTGTAACTACGCAAAAACGATGTTGGACTCCGTAGCATTCTCTGGTCCCCTCCCCAATCTGGCCAGCGAGGAGATGTTTAGCCACATGTTGTCGCTCCGTCGCTGGCTGTCACGGTGGTGCCCCGATAACCAGGTGGCCTTTGTAGACAATTGGAGCACTTTTGGGGAAAACCTGGTCTGATTAGGAAAGACGGTGTCGTAATCCCACTCGAGATGGCGCTTCTCTCATTCTAGTAATCTGGCTAATTTTATTAGACCCAAAGTGACCTGACAATCCAGGGTCCAGACCAGGACGCAGAGTTGTAGTCTTACACACCTCTCTGCTGCTTCCATAGAACCCTCATCCACCAACAATAACATATTTAACACTATAGAGGCAGTCTCTGTTCCACGGTTAAAAGTTCACCAAGCACAGAGTGGGGGAGCGGTCAATCACCATAATCTTATTAAAATTAATACGAAAGCACAAGTTGGAGAAACTAATATCACAATTAAGTGTGGACTGTTAAATATTAGATCTCTTTTGTCATCAAGCAGAATAGTTATGACGATTCCTGTGTAGTTTTTCTGCTCCCCCCCCACCTCTATTTATTTACAGGTATCGCCGCCTTCAGAGCTGCATGACGACCTCCAGCCCCGCTGACCCATTGTATAGTGTATTTTTGTGTGCGTTTCTGTGCTCTGTGCCTCTCCTCTCCTCTTCCCCCCTCCTCCCTCTCCTCTCCTCTCTCTTTACCCAGCCGGCCATCAGCAGGAGGGTCCCCCACATGGTCCTGCTCAAGGTTTCTTCCTGTTGAAGGGGAGTTTTTCCTGCCACTCTTGCTTGTCTGGGGTCAGGCCCTGGGGTTCTGGAAAGCACCTTGAAACAATTTTGATTGTAACATACACTATATAAATAAAGATGGATGGATGGATGGAGACAATAAAGCTCTACATGCTTACATCAATCTACTTCTGGAAAAGTCGGCGGGGGAAGCTCTGAAGGAGGAGGATATGAGACTGGGAACACCTTATCCTCTGAGCAGGAGAGAGCTGCTAAGTCAGGTAGTGACCCAATTGGTCTAGTTACATCTGTTAAACAGAAAGTGGCAACCCTTGTAACGAAGGTCTTCCAAGAAGCTGGAACTGGGAGTCATCATCCCAGTTCCAGCTTCTTGGAAGACCTTCGGACTTGGGGTGAAAAGGTGGAATAGAAGAAGCCATTAAACTGTTCAAAGAATCTGTAGAGCTTGGACAAATCAATTTCAACAGAAGCATCACACCAGCTGACTGGAGAGGGAAGCCTGGTGGAATCACCCTCTCAGACAGAGTAATAGAACCTATGGAGCAGTCATGTACCTGAGATGGAACATAGAGGGGCGAGTTGACTTCCGCTTCGTGGAAGCAAAAGCCAAAAGTGACTCCACTGGCTCAGAAAGGAGAAGGGATAAAAAGGTGAAATTTGTGGACCAGTCTTTGCAGCCTGGCTCAGGAACTATTTTAAGAGACATGGAAGATTAGAAGTGGAATAATGGTTCCATCTAGTGGACAACCCAAGTCTTGGGTGCCATCCAAAGAGATAATTGTGGACACCAAACCTTTGCAAATTGTGTGGGTGAGATCCAAGACTGGTGGTTGATTCCTGGAGAACTGAACATTGCTAACATAATGACACAAGGCACAGCAGAAGGAGCTGAAGGATCCAAGAAAATCTCTCAAGGTTCAGGGAGAAACACGACTGAAACACTCATATAAACACACACACACACGACTGAAACACTCATATAAACACACACACACACACACACACTCTCCTACACACGGCCGAATCACACTCACACACACACACTCACACCACACTCACACACCACAACACACGCCGAATCACACTCACACAACACACTCTCCTACACACGGCCGAATCACACTCACACAACCACACTCTCCTACACACGGCCGAATCACACTCTCATATAAACACTCTCATACACACGGCCGAATCACACTCATAAACACTCTCATACACACTACTGAATCACACTCATAAACACTCTCATACACATGACTGAATCACACTCATAAACACACTCAGTGTTCCGTTTTCCCCACGGAAAGGGTAACTTGGTGTTTAAACTATAAGGACATTACTCTTTTCAATTTTTCCACTTTTGTTATTTTTATTTCCAAAGTGCAGTGAGCAGGTAATAAACCTGAAATCAAGAAATGCAAGGTTTCACTCATGTCCATTATAAGTACAACTTTCCAGTATTTACATACACATTGCATCATATTCAAATATCAAACATCAAATATCAGCAGCAAATGAAATCTTGAAACACATTAATAACATTCAAAGTAGCAAATCCCAAGCATTTATACATGTCTCAAAGGCAAATCTGATATAGCCCAGCAGCAGCCCCAATAGCCTCTGTCTCGCCAAAGGAAATACAGCTGGACTACAGCTCCCAGAAACCACTGGGCAAACCAGGAAGTAGACATCCTTGCCACAAGCTGGCCAAACAATCAAACATTCCAAAGCAAGGGAAAAAGCAACCTGAACAAACATTTAAAGCTTCAGAAAGACGGTCAAGCACCAAATCCATCTCCGTTAACAACATCACAATATCAATATTTAAGTTTAGGAGCATGGAGACAATGAAAGTTCTAAAAGTATACCAAACAAACCCAAGACTTATCATTAGCTTTACCAAGTAGACCCAACAGCACAGCAGTAGCCTACATGACAGCAGATGACAAAGCCAGCAGAAAAGTAAGAAACCCAATAAAACTCACCAAGCAGCCGGACACCAGGTGAGAATGCGGACAGGTAACCAATACAACTGAAATCTCCCGCTTCCTTGTCAACCAGTCAAAAGGGTCACATGGGCACAAAGTGCAGACACTACTTAAAGTGACAGTGCTCATTAAACTAGCCTAGCGACCAAGGACGTATCGGCCTTTTAGTCAATGAAACCATTTTATCCCTTAGAGAGAAATAATTAAAAAGAAATTAAAGAGAAGAATTAAAGAAATAATTAAGGAAAAAGAAAGATGAAATTGGACAATTCCACAAAACACAACACTCATACACACTACTGAATCACATTCATTTAAGATGCCTGTGTAGATTCTGAATCATCCAAGGTAGTTTTCTCTGTCAACTGGACTGGGTTTCTTCTCTTGAAGATGTTTCGCCTTCTATCCAGAAGGCTTCTTCAGTTCAGAAGTGAAGAAGCCTTCTGAACTACTACTGAATCACACTCATATAAACACACTCATACACACTAATGAATCACACTCATAGAAACACACTCATACACACTGCTGAATCACACTCATAGAAACACACACTCATACACACTACTGAATCACACTCATAGAAACACACACTCATACACACTGCTGAAACACACTGATATAATCACACATTCATACACACTACTGAATCACACTCAACTAAACACACTCATACACACTACTGACATATATACACCAGTTCTGTGCCACTCTGAAAAGCGACTCGCTGGCTTTGACATTGAGACTCTTTACACCTGACGTCAGCCCTGCAGGGAGCAACAGGAGACAAAAAGAAAGTGTAATCTTGGCCTACTGGGCAGACTATCTCCGTGACTGTGAAGGTTTGTTTTGTTTTTTTATAACTACTTGGAAAAGCACATTACCATGTATATCTACCTGAACATTTTTTCTTTGCAGAAGGTGAGGCTGCTGTGTCTGTGGAAGAAGTTTTGATGTTTGCCACAGGGCTGACATCACTTCCTCCTTCTGGGTTGGAACTGTTGCCAAAAATAGAGTTCTTGGATGGCTCTCCTTTCCCAATGTCAAATACTTGTTCTTACTTGTTGAAATTACCAATCCTGGATTCCTACAGTGTGTTCAAGGCACAAATGGACTTTGGAATTCAGAATAGTCCAGGATTTGGCTGTTTATGAGCCATATTGGACTCAAAAAATGTTTATTGTTCTGCTGTTATGCCGTTGTCATTGGTGCACCTAAAGGTGCAGTTCCAAGTGTTTTGATGTTAAAGTAAGAGGCTGTTAAGTGATGTTAAAGATGTGTTTTGTTGCAAAGTAAGAGGCTGTTTTGTTTTTTGTTTTATTTGGGGGGGGGGTCATCATTCTGAAACTGTGTTCTGTTCATGAAACAGTAGTTCCCGATTTATAATTATTAAAAAAAAGGAAATCCATGCTCATTACTACGCATTATGTTTATTCATATTTCACACTTTAAAATAAGGATTCTGCGGGTGACAAATTAAGACACTTTGTGTACAAGTTACACCTTTCTAATAAATGTCTTTTCAATCATAGCTGAGTAATTTCTTTTAGTTTCAGATACAGCTCAGTTGCAGACTGCCAGTACTCTGCCTTCTGTAAATGATTGCTCTGCATGGCCAAGTCCAGGTACTCCTGCATGTTTGCATCCCCACATGGAGCTCTTGTCAGGGGAGCCTCAGGAAAAGCATCCAGTTGAGTCTGTTCAATTTGAAATCCACAGTCTCTGGAGTCAACCTATGTTACACAGAAGATATTATTACATTTATTTGAAAAACAAAATAAATGCAGACAATCTACCATCAAATATTACCGGTGTGGTAAGTAGTAGAGCTCATTGGGCACTCCTCCTGGACATGATGCTGTTTTGGAGGGCTGGATCCTGTGGCTGTACCACAATCCAACACACTCATCCAAGTCCTTCTGAATGACATCACCAAAGCAGTATCTCAGTAGACACTGATGCTCATGACTCCCGTTGAAGTATCCGGCATCTCTAAGGTCTGCAAATAGCTCCATCCAGAACTGACTCCTATGGAAATTGGTAAAATAAATGATAATTTTAAGCATATACATATGTATAAGTGAATGAGTGAAATAAAAGGCAAATGACTTGATGAAGGCCATTTACCTCCCCTTTCTGAATATGGACCACCAGGACTCAATCCTCTGGTTATTTGTGGATGAGCCATACATGTGGCTGGACGCTCCAGAGTAGTGGTCTCTGTGGTGGTGGCGTAGGGTGCACTGAATTGCAGCTACGATCCCGTTCTCCGTGCAGCTATCAGTCCTCAATCTCATGGGAATGAGAGAGGTTTCGCACACATGACAGAAAATAGTGGCCGATCACACTTGGGTCATTATTTGAAGGCCCCCATGTGAGCCACAGCACTTTGTGTGAAAATCCATCAATACAGCCGGAAAGAGTAAAACCAAATGGCTTAAGTTTATCATAACCATCCGCGTGCCACATATAGTTCGTTCCCATGGAGTGGTAGGTTCTAGTGATGGGACGAGCGACACTGGTGCGTCAGCACTGTGCCGAGAGCTCAAGAGTGAAACCCCGTATCGGTGCGTGTAACAAAGAATCATGTGCCGCGCCAAAGTGTGTTATAAGGAAACAAACTGGGTCGTGGGTTTGTTGGATGGAGTTTTGCAGTTGCGCAATTATGGATCGTTCTAAGAAGTTTCCCCCAGTGTGGAATAATTTTGATCTTGTGACTCCAAACAAGGGAAGTCTTTTTCTCCTTTGAGCATTGTTTACTGTTATACTATTTTTTACGGTGGCACGTTGCACTCACTTTATCACTTTATCAAGTGAATGACCTGTGATGCATATGATAGTCAGTTAAAGAGCCTTACAGTTGCTTTATTCATTTTATCTCATAATAACGAGATCCTGATCTCGAAATCATGAGATAGGGTGTCTGTTTTTTTAACAAGTGAATGCAATGCGCCACCTTAGTTTTTACTCTGTTCCAGTAAGAGGTTTGAATTGTTTGTAACTTTTTATGTTATTGTAGCTGAAGTGTCGGCTCTGCTCCACAGAGCTCTCTTATATCAATAAGAGCACTTCATCAATGCTGAGGCATTATAGAGCTCGGCATGGCAGTGAAGAATTGGCAGATACTCGAGAGACAACCAGAAAACATATCCACATCTGCATCAACTTGCACTTAAAACTCTCTGCTCACCATCGTCATCTGCACCGTGTGAAAGAGTATTTTCTAAGGCTGGGGAGCTGGTGTCTAAGAGGAGAAATCGCCTTGGAGCAAAGACACTCCAAAAACTTTTGTTCCTCAATAAAAATTCATAAACAAATCACTTTTTTGTATTATTTCATATGATTTAACAGTTAAGTTAACAAAAAATGTGTGTACATAAGTAAAAAATTGTAACTCTGAATTGTAACTCAAATTTGCTATATTTTACAGACCAACTCAGTTTAGCAAACAAGGAATTCCTTTACCTGCAATCATTTTATAACTACTGCAGGGGTCACTATCGGGTGACCAACACAGTATCAATACAGTTTGTGTAGTGTGTCAATACACTCCTTGAGGTATCATCATCCCATCACTAGTAGGTTCTTCTGACAAACCTTCTCCGTGCTCTCCTCTCGCACCCGCGTCTGCATTATATTAATATCACTCCCACAGTACCTTAAATTTCCATTTAAAATGCACCAACTCTAGTAAAGTAGAATTAAAGCGGTACGTAATCTAATACGATGCTCATAATCGCGCATAAATAAATGAAGGCAAAAACATATTAAAATGGAGGCAGCAATGTTCCGCTAAGGTGAAAGAATTTTACGCTTTAGTAAGATATGTGAAACAAATAGCGGACGATACATACATTTGTACGTCATCTCTCCTCGTTTACCCACCATGAACAGATTGCCACGTGAGACCGCGGACACTGTTGGGATATATTTCGGAGTTAGGGTGCATCAGTTGTACACTACTTTTCGCGGTGCACTGTGGGATACATTGAGTACACTACATAGGGTACAGCGATGCTCACTAAGCATTCAGACACTATTTCAAAATAGCGTCCACACTATTGAGTGCACTATTAGGGTATAGGGAGTGGTTTCAGACACAGAGTATATGTCAGGAAATTACCTCCTTAGTGGAAGACTGAGCTCTCCAAGTGAATGTTTTCTAGTTTAATATTAATCTTGACAGAGATTGCAGATTATGTCAAAAGATTTTTTTATATGAAGAGGCATGAAGAGCTTCTTTATCATAGTCGCATTAATGTATGTTAACTTGACAAGTTTTATACAGAATGTCATATATTTCCTTAAAACACAACGACTCCATGTTCAGGCAACAGTTGTACAATCATAAGTTGTTCAATTGTGACATTTGGACAGTGGTAAATATTCAATTCCAATGTTCGAACGCCTTTGTTCTGATTCTTTCTTCCTGAATCGTACTCTCCAGCTTCTCCTCAAATGTTCTCAGTCGTTTCTGAAGGATATGCTTGTCCTCCTTAATCTTCCCTGTGATGTGTTCATATCGAGAATAAAAGCGTTTGACATCCAAAAGCTGCTTTCGAAGATCCTTCAGTCTGCACTTAGCCTCACGTTTCTGTATTCTGAGGATGGCCATCTCAATTTCTTCTTTTGCTGGTGCTAGCCCCAACCATCTACACATTCTTTGGCTCAACGAAGGACTAATTTTCAGCAGCCTGTCATCAAGCCACTTTATTATTTCCTCAAGTTCATCAACCTCCATCTGAATCTTCTCAAACATGATCCTAAAGATGCTATAGATGTATTTTGCCCTGTCCAGCTGCTCTTTGAGGTCTTCAATGCTGTCCCGTGCCAAACGCCTCTGGCTAATTAGAAGACTGATCTCTGCTTGATGCTTCTTCCACTTTGGACTGAAGAACTTGAAATTACTTTTGTATTCTGAGGTCTGATTATCCTCTAATTTTTCCACAAGCTTTTTCACAGTGCTACGGAGGGCAGACGTTTCTTTACAGTAATTCTTAATGATGTTTTGTAAATAAAGAACAGGCGTTGGGTCTTTTTCAGCTGTCCATTTAAGTCATCACCCCTGTTGATGTCTTCAGACAACTGCTGGTTAATACCATTGATGTTTTCTTCCCAAACTTCAGTTTCCAAAACAAGTTTGTTCTCCTTTTCAACTTGCTCTAATGGAGTACTGCACACTTCCCTTTCCTGAAGGATTTTGACTCTTTCACGTAGCTTATCCACGTCCTCTGCAAGTTCAATGAGGTTCTCATTGATGCGTTGATGGTTTTGTGTAAACTGTAGCTGCTCTTTTATTTTATTGTGGCTCTCCAGAAGTTTCTGGGTTTCAGTATCCAGTCCAATATTGGGGAGGAGGTTCTTCTCATTCTGACAATCAAATATATTTTGAAGGTTTGAAGGTACTGTTTTATTCAGATCCTTGAAATGTTCCTCGAGGGTCACAATGTCTTCCTGTATGTGGCTAATCAATGCATAAATCTGACTATTGGCCTCCTGCAGATCCTGAATGGCCTGAGAGGGAGCTTTAGTTTGGTCAGTGTTTATTTGTGGAGGACGCTCATCATACTTCATGGAAATATTTTTGTAGAAATGATTTAACTCCTCTTTGTCCATCCGCTCCATTAGTCTTTTCAGATAGTAAAACAAGACACTTTTCTTATGGTTGTATCTGAAAAGAAGATTCTGATGTTCAGAAAGTAGATGTTCAAGGAATATTTGTGATTCCATTTCTTGTATATGTATTGTCTTAGTGTTTAAATTGCTAATGTCAGCAGCTATTTCAACAGCACAGTATAAAGTATTTTCCGTTACGTCAACTTTTCAAGTAGAGGATAAAATATTTAACGATGTTTGTCTTTGAAGTGCTAAACCAAAGCGGGACCTCATTCAGCTCAGTTTATGTAAAGATGGCTCTTCTCTTAAGAATACTACAGTACTCGTGGTTGGTCTATTGAAGGTGCCTGACCAAATGACGTGGTCCGAATGTCCATGGAGCTTCTCCCCAAACAGGCTGCAGGACTCAAGGTTTTGAGCTTCTCATACATCCAGGCCATATTTATCCATAAAGCTCTCTGTAGTTCAACTGAACTGTTGAAAGTAACTGGAAGATTTTGGCTTCTCATCTGAAAAGCTTCTTCACTTCTGACAGGTTTTGTGGAAGAATAAACTATTTCAGCTTTTGTAGCATCAAAGGGCCAAACGCCCATCATGGTGGGTTAGGTTTCATGAGTTCCCTTCCATTCAGCCTCATTGGTGAAACAAAGGCCCATAGAAACCAGTTGATAGTGGTGCCTATCAGGAGAGTCATTGTGGTCACGTGGCCCAGGTGAGAGTGGAGTGTTTACAGGTGTGTGAAGAGGTGTTTACCTGGTTGGAGAGAGATCTCAGCACTGTTATAGGCGGACAAAAGCTTAACCTTAAACTAGAGCTCGTGGGAGATGGGTCCAAATGCACCTGGGCCAGACGGGAGTTAGAATATATAAAAAAAGATTTTACTACATGAAAAAACATTTCAACAATAGTCAGTGGCGATCTTCAAATCTTTGATATTAACACACTTCAACCACCTGTTTTTATGTCCATTAATGAGATAAAACTCCAAAGACAAATTAACATAATTATCAGAAATTAACAAATGACATGAAGGAGGGGAAAACACATTTGTAAGAAAACAAAACGAGTGCTCTCTATTTCTGTTTAACCTTTTGGGGTTTGAAGAAATTTTGGTCAGAAGTGACAACAGGGCTCTTGCAGCTATACACACTGCTGGTATTGCCCGTCTTAGCGTCAGTAACTAGACAATTCCACGGAAGTTGTGAGGGTGTGCCTCACCCTCTGGCCGGTCCCTGCCCCCACTTTCATATTGCCTGTTGCCCCCCTCCCCAGGACTAATTACAACAAAAGATATATGCCAAACCTTTTGATGGGAAAAAAAGAGGATAACAAAGGGTGGCCTCCTCTAGGGAGGCACACCCAATTAAAAAGCCACTTCCAGTTAGGTGTAAGAATGGAGGAAGTTGAGGTTTTTTGTGGATTGCTCGGGCGTTGTTGTAGTTACGTTCTTGATTCCCTAGAGTAAAATCCGCTGTGCATTTCGGTGCGGTTGTTTGGTTCATGAGCGTGCGACCTGCGGTTCCCAAATGATTCCACTTTTTGTGCAGGAGCTTGTAGGATAGTTACAGGTGCGCCTAGGAGGCACACCCAATTAAATCACTACAGAAATGTGCTAAATGCTGCAGCTCACTACAACAAGTGAAATAAGTAAAAAGGATTAAAAGGAATTTTACAGCATATATAGATAAACAGATGGTCAGAATAAAAGGCAGCATTGATGTTCAGTTCAATTTGAATGTAAAGTTAAATTTGAATAGATGCGTCTTCCGTTTTGATTTCAAAGCCTTCGTATTTCACTAGCGAATAAGGCTACAGCTAAATCTTTGCAAATAAAGGTCGCGATGGCTTCTCCTGTCGTTATGGCCCACAGAGAAGCGGCTGGTACTGTTACCGAGGCCCAGGCGCCTTGTCAGAAGCTAAAGTTTGCGCCTCGTTAGATCCTGTCGAGCGATATTTTTGAAATTTAAAAAACCTGAGCGAGTCATTTTTCAGGGACTACTTTAACACTTCAACCAGTCAAAGCATTTAGGAACGAGAATTTATGCCTGGATTCAGGTCCAAACTAGTTTATTTTAGGAATTGACCCAGAGTCTACTGGCCCAAATGACTCATTTTATTAAGATATCTTGGCACTTGTTTTCAGGAAACCAGGAAATACAAATGTGCTAAATCTTGGGGAACTCTTCCTGTTGTCGCAGTCCTTCAGCCCTCTGTTCCAACATGAGGAGCGCCACAGAACTCAGCCCAGGAAAGAGCAGAATCTCTGGAAGATGTTTGGTTTTCTGGGTGGTCCCAAGAGTTTTTTGGCAATACGGACCATTTGTTCTTCAATGATTGACTCCTCCGAGTACTTCAGTAGGAACAGGACCTCGTTCGGATTGCCCAGCTTTTTACAGGCTTTGTGGATTGTTTTGTCCATCTTGTTAAATGATTCCTCTGTCAGACTTAGATTTGCATTATTATCCCAGACTTGGGGCCAGACCTGTGCAAGGAGAGCACCGAGGACTTCATCGTTGTACTGAGGTACAATGTTTGCTTTTTGGTGAATGTGATTAAGAATCTTTTCAATTAAAAACTGGACAAATGCTCTCATTGACTCCACTTCCTTAGTTTCTTGTGGTTCCACTCCAACCACCGACGGGGGTGCATAGCTGTCTAGATGTTTTTCAAGAGAAACTGCAGCTTCTTCTAATGGTTCCTCCACGCTTACAAATGTATCCAATTCTTCAGCTTGCTCAATCTCAGAGTGAGGATCTGCTCTATCTTCAAGTGCCTCCTCAGCTTCTGATGCTTCTGAAGTCTGCAGTTCTCCTCTTAGGCTACTGTTAGCACCCTCCACATCCTCTAATGGATCTTCCAGAATTGGTGAGAGAATATTCACCTTGGCAGCAAATTTTACAACCAGACTTTTCAGGAACCAGTTCATTGAGGATGCAAATTTCCAGGCCTTCTTCTTGATGTCAGCATATAATTCTTTATTCCTCTGAGTGTCTTTGCTGACAGTCTCTGGTGACAAGCGTTGGTAGATGACGTCACTCACTGTTTTGGTGAAAAGGGGCTCATTGTTGGTCACTGCGTGGAACCCAAGTACAAATGAATTCTTCTCATCGGATTCAAGCCAGGATGTCACGATGTATACGATTGACCTTGCTATATCGTTGCTATCACCTGTCCTCAGCCACAGGTGTTGTTTCCTCAGCCGGCTGATCAAGCGACGGATCCAAACGTTGAGAAAACATTTGGCGAAGAAATTTATGATCTTTCGTTTGCAAAGTTTTAAGGGATTCTTCTTCCCCTTGTTTTCACTAAGAAAGATTTCAATGTCTTCTGATAGTTCCTTGATCTCTTTAGCGGTCTCTGTGAAGACCCCTTCGTAATCTTTATCTGGAACGATGTCCAAAATAGGAGTGACGATTTCTTTTAACTCATTGCTGAGAGAGGAATGAGGACCACCATCAGCAACTGCATTTTCCACATCTGTGGTCTCAACTGGAGAATCCTTCCTCTGTTTAATCTTTTGGGGTCTGAAGAACTTTTTGACCCTTTTCGCAAACTTCCTCATCACACCAGTGGCAAAAAGAATCATGGAGTTAATTGAGAGGGACTTTGTGATGGTCTTAGGAGAGCCGGATAACACTGAGTCCAGCCCTTCTTTCACCTCTTCCTTGATCATGTCTGTTAGACTCCTCAGTGTGGCATCATCAGCATGATCTGGAATGTTCAAAGCTTCAGATAAACTCTTCGGCACTGATTTTTCCAAGCTTGACAGAACATCTCCTTTTAATTTTGGATCCTCTTGGACTGTTGTCGCTACGGCCGCAGTCACAGAACTTATCAGGTCTAAAACCAGATCTGCTAAAAGAATGCGAGTTGTGTCGTCAGGGGAACCCAAGGTCAACGAGTTCCACTGTTCCTTTGTAATTTTCTCAAAAAATAAATTAATTGATGGACGAAGAGTGTCCGCTGTCAACGTGTCTCTCTGCATATTTGGGGGTTTTGTTCTTGTCTTTTAGATTCTATACTGAGTCTTCAGGTTAAAGTTTTACTCATATGTCAAATAACTGCACATAAGTCAATAAAATAAATATGCAAAGTGTATTTAATATAAAATTATCATTCAAGCAACAAAGCAAATATTACCAAGGTTTGAATCTGCCTTTGATTAAAACTCAACAACAAAGCAAATATTACCAACATGTCACCTGTTTGATAGTTGTCAGCCAAGCAAATATTACCAGCATGCAGAACTGTCCTTGATATTACTATCAAAGTAGTCAGAGAGTCTAACAGGGTGGGATTCAGTGGAATCTGCATTACAAGAGTGTTACACCTGCACCCATTTCTTAGACAAAAGCCCAGCCTTCTATTTTCACCCTTTATCCATTTGTAGCCCATACAGCCCAACATCACGACCTCTACAGGTGCCTCCCACATCCAAGGACCCTTTCCCAGGTCATAAGTGACAACAGGGCTCTTGCAGCTATACACACTGCTGGTATTGCCCGTCTTAGCGTCAGTAACTAGACAATTCCACGGAAGTTGTGAGGGTGTGCCTCACCCTCTGGCGGGTCCCTGCCCCCACTTTCATATTGCCTGTTGCCCCCCTCCCCAGGACTAATTACAACAAAAGATATATGCCAAACCTTTTGATGGGAAAAAAAGAGGATAACAAAGGGTGGCCTCCTCTAGGGAGGCACACCCAATTAAAAAGCCACTTCCTGTTAGGTGTAAGAATGGAGGAAGTTGAGGTTTTTTGGGGATTGCTCAGGCATCGTTGTAGTTACGGTCTTGATTCCCTAGAGTAAAATCCGCTGTGCACATTTCGGTGTTTGGTTCATGAGCGTGCGACCTGCGGTTCCCAAATGATTCCACTTTTTGTGCAGGAGCTTGTAGGATAGTTACAGGTGCGCCTAGGAGGCACACCCAATTAAATCACTACAGAAATGTGCTAAATGCTGCAGCTCACTACAACAAGTGAAATAAGTAAAAAGGATTAAAAGGAATTTTACAGCATATATAGATAAACAGATGGTCAGAATAAAAGGCAGCATTGATGTTCAGTTCAATTTGAATGTAAAGTTAAATTTGAATAGATGCGTCTTCCGTTTTGATTTCAAAGCCTTCGTATTTCACTAGCGAGTACAGGCTAAATCTTTGCAAATAAAGGTTGCGATGGCTTCTCCTGTCGTTATGGCCCACAGAGAAGCGGCTGGTACTGTTACCGAGGCCCAGGCGCTTGTTAGAAGCTAAAGTTTGCGCCTCGTTAGATCCTGTCGAGCGATATTTTTGAAATTTAAAAAACCTGAGCGAGTCATTTTTCAGGGACTACTTTAACACTTCAACCAGTCAAAGCATTTAGGAACGAGAATTTATGCCTGGATTCAGGTCCAAACTAGTTTATTTTAGGAATTGACCCAGAGTCTACTGGCCCAAATGACTCATTTTATTAAGATATCTTGGCACTTGTTTTCAGGAAACCAGGAAATACAAATGTGCTAAATCTTGGGGAACTCTTCCTGTTGTCGCAGTCCTTCAGCCCTCTGTTCCAACATGAGGAGCGCCACAGAACTCAGCCCAGGAAAGAGCAGAATCTCTGGAAGATGTTTGGTTTTCGGGTGGTCCCAAGAGTTTTTGGCAATACGGACCATTTGTTCTTCAATGATTGACTCCTCCGAGTACTTCAGTAGGAACAGGACCTCGTTCGGATTGCCCAGCTTTTTACAGGCTTTGTGGATTGTTTTGTCCATCTTGTTAAATGATTCCTCTGTCAGACTTAGATTTGCATTATTATCCCAGACTTGGGGCCAGACCTGTGCAAGGAGAGCACCGAGGACTTCATCGTTGTACTGAGGTACAATGTTTGCTTTTTGGTGAATGTGATTAAGAATCTTTTCAATTAAAAACTGGACAAATGCTCTCATTGACTCCACTTCCTTAGTTTCTTGTGGTTCCACTCCAACCACCGACGGGGGTGCATAGCTGTCTAGATGTTTTTCAAGAGAAACTGCAGCTTCTTCTAATGGTTCCTCCACGCTTACAAATGTATCCAATTCTTCAGCTTGCTCAATCTCAGAGTGAGGATCTGCTCTATCTTCAAGTGCCTCCTCAGCTTCTGATGCTTCTGAAGTCTGCAGTTCTCCTCTTAGGCTACTGTTAGCACCCTCCACATCCTCTAATGGATCTTCCAGAATTGGTGAGAGAATATTCACCTTGGCAGCAAATTTTACAACCAGACTTTTCAGGAACCAGTTCATTGAGGATGCAAATTTCCAGGCCTTCTTCTTGATGTCAGCATATAATTCTTTATTCCTCTGAGTGTCTTTGCTGACAGTCTCTGGTGACAAGCGTTGGTAGATGACGTCACTCACTGTTTTGGTGAAAAGGGGCTCATCGTTGGTCACTGTGTGGAACCCAAGTACAAATGAATTCTTCTCATCGGATTCAAGCCAGGATGTCACGATGTATACGATTGACCTTGCTATATCGTTGCTATCACCTGTCCTCAGCCACAGGTGTTGTTTCCTCAGCCGGCTGATCAAGCGACGGATCCAAACGTTGAGAAAACATTTGGCGAAGAAATTTATGATCTTTCGTTTGCAAAGTTTTAAGGGATTCTTCTTCCCCTTGTTTTCACTAAGAAAGATTTCAATGTCTTCTGATAGTTCCTTGATCTCTTTAGCGGTCTCTGTGAAGACCCCTTCGTAATCTTTATCTGGAACGATGTCCAAAATAGGAGTGACGATTTCTTTTAACTCATTGCTGAGAGAGGAATGAGGACCACCATCAGCAACTGCATTTTCCACATCTGTGGTCTCAACTGGAGAATCCTTCCTCTGTTTAATCTTTTGGGGTCTGAAGAACTTTTTGACCCTTTTCGCAAACTTCCTCATCACACCAGTGGCAAAAAGAATCATGGAGTTAATTGAGAGGGACTTTGTGATGGTCTTAGGAGAGCCGGATAACACTGAGTCCAGCCCTTCTTTCACCTCTTCCTTGATCATGTCTGTTAGACTCCTCAGTGTGGCATCATCAGCATGATCTGGAATGTTCAAAGCTTCAGATAAACTCTTCGGCACTGATTTTTCCAAGCTTGACAGAACATCTCCTTTTAATTTTGGATCCTCTTGGACTGTTGTCGCTACGGCCGCAGTCACAGAACTTATCAGGTCTAAAACCAGATCTGCTAAAAGAATGCGAGTTGTGTCGTCAGGGGAACCCAAGGTCAACGAGTTCCACTGTTCCTTTGTAATTTTCTCAAAAAATAAATTAATTGATGGACGAAGAGTGTCCGCTGTCAACGTGTCTCTCTGCATATTTGGGGGTTTTGTTCTTGTCTTTTAGATTCTATACTGAGTCTTCAGGTTAAAGTTTTACTCATATGTCAAATAACTGCACATAAGTCAATAAAATAAATATGCAAAGTGTATTTAATATAAAATTATCATTCAAGCAACAAAGCAAATATTACCAAGGTTTGAATCTGCCTTTGATTAAAACTCAACAACAAAGCAAATATTACCAACATGTCACCTGTCTTTGATAGTTGTCAGCCAAGCAAATATTACCAGCATGCAGAACTGTCCTTGATATTACTATCAAAGTAGTCAGAGAGTCTAACAGGGTGGGATTCAGTGGAATCTGCATTACAAGAGTGTTACACCTGCACCCATTTCTTAGACAAAAGCCCAGCCTTCTATTTTCACCCTTTATCCATTTGAGCCCAACATCACAGACCTTTACAGGTGCCTCCCACATCCAAGGACCCTTTCCCAGGTCATAAGTGACAACAGGGCTCTTGCGGCTATACACACTGCTGGTATTCCACGGAAGTTGTGAGGGTGTGCCTCGCCCTCTGGCCGGTCCCTGCCCCCCCTCACACCCCTTTCATGTTGCCTGTTGCCCCCCCCCCCCCAGGACTAATTACAAGAACTTTAAAACTTGAGCAAGTAATTTTTCGGAGACTACTTTAACACTTCAACCAGTCAAAGAATTTAGGAACGAGAATTTATGCCTGGATTCAGGTCCAAACTAGTTTATTTTAGGAATTGACCCAGAGTCTACTGGCCCAAATGACTCATTTTATTAAAATATCTATGCACTTGTTTTCAGGAAACCAGGAAATACAAATGTGCTAAATCTTGGGGAACTCTTCCTGTTGTCGCAGTCCTTCAGCCCTCTGTTCCAACATGAGAAGCGCCACAGAACTCAGCCCAGGAAAGAGCAGAATCTCTGGAAGATGTTTGGTTTTCTGGATGGTCCCAAGAGTTTTTTGGCAATACGGACCATTTGTTCTTCAATGATTGACTCCCCCGAGTACTTCAGTAGGAACAGGACCTTGTTTGGATTGCCCAGCTTTTTACAGGCTTTGTGGATTGTTTTGTCCATCTTGTTAAATGATTCCTCTGTCAGACTTAGATTTGCATTATTATCCCAGACTTGGGGCCAGACCTGTGCAAGGAGAGCACCGAGGACTTCATCGTTGTACTGAGGTACAATGTTTGCTTTTTGGTGAATGTGATTAAGAATCTTTTCAATTAAAAACTGGACAAATGCTCTCATTGACTCCACTTCCTTAGTTTCTTGTGGTTCCACTCCAATCACCGAAGGGGGCTGTCATGACCACTTGGCTCCGAATGACCACAACATAAACGGGAGACCAAGACAACTTTTAACAAAAAGGGATTTATTGAAAAGTAAAGTGAACAGTCAATGTGGTAAGGAACATGAAAGCAGTAGGGTGCAACAGGGTATAATCAGAATCCAATGAGGGTAATCCCAACAAGGCTTTAACAACGGGACTGGCACTCTCCAGTGGACGCGTTCGGCAAGGTTTCCAATTTCGTTCGGCAGCAGCTGACCCTCGGCCCAATCAGCCCCATCTCCGTCCTGAACATGGGTTTTTAAGCCATCACTGGTTCATCAAGTTAATGAGCCCCACCTGGAGTGGTGGCCTCCCAAACAGCTCCAGACAGCTCCATCTGCAGGCCAAGCACAACACCAGACCAGGCGCAGCCAAAGACACCATATCCCAAATATTAAACCCAGACGTGAGGCCACCTAGTGGGACGTCACACCTCCCCCCAAAAGATAAAGGCCCATAGCAGGAGGGGGAGTTAATTACCAAAACCCATTAAACGAAAAAGAAAATATTTTAACCAAAAGAAACCTTCATACACACATGCTCATGCACACTCTCAAACATTACAGCCTCACACTTGCAACTCACGTGACCCCAAGCATTCGGCCTGTCTCTCACCCAAGCGTACTTGTCGGCCGTCCAGCTATCCGGCGCCTGGAAAGCACATTTAAGGGCGACAAACAAAGACATAGGCGGACAGACAGACACAGAACAACCAAGGCTCACTCGGACGGAGCTCAGGAGAGAGCGTCCGCCATAACATTCTCCACCCCACGAATGTGTTTAATCACTAAATTGTAAGGCTGTAAGAATAAAGACCACCGCATCAACCTTTGATTGGAGTTTTGCAATGAGTTTAGGAACATCAGGGGATTATGGTTCGAGTAGACCACTACTTGAGAACCCCCGCCCACATAAACATCAAAGTGCATCAACGCCCAAACCAATGCTAATGCTTCCTTTTCAATAACCAAATAGTTCAGCTGATGGTTCTTGAACTTTCGGGAAAAATAGCATACTGGACGATCGATTCCATTTCCATCTGCCTGTAAAAGCACCGCACCGGCCCCGACATGACTCGCGTCCACCTGCAGCTGAAATGGGTCATTCAATCGCGGCGCAGCCAAAACCGGTGCTGAACTCAACAGCAACTTTGCATTCTCAAATGCACGCTGACATTCCGGAGACCAGACAAACACGGATTTAGCTTTTAACAAATCTATTAATGAATGAAACCACCGTCGAGAAATTTACGCAAAACCCCCGGTAATACCCAACCATTCCCAAAAACCTCATTAATTCCTTTTTGGTGGTAGGAGGAGGAAAGGAATGGATAGCCTCAACCTTGGCACTGACAGGCCGAACTGCCCCCTGCCCCACGATTTTGCCTAGGTAGGTTACCGTAGCTTTTGCGAATTCGCACTTAGCCCAGTTGAGAGTGAGGTTCGCCGATGCCAATCTCTCAAAGAGCGCAATGTGATCGTCCCACGTCTCACTATGGACAATTACATCATCCAAATAAACAGCGCATCCCTCCAACCCAGCGACCACTCGGTTCATGAGCCGTTGGAATGTGCTAGGGGCATTCCGAAGACCGAACCCCATAACCCGATATGAATAGAGCCCAGATGGTGTAACGAATGCGGAGATTTCTTGTGCGCGCGGAGTAAGCCTTATCTGATAATAACCCTTTAAAAGATCGAATTTACTCACGAATTGTGCAGCACCAACCCGATCAACACAGTCATCGATCCTAAGGGAAAGGGAATGAGTCTGGCTTAGTCACCGCGTTTACCTTCCGGTAATCGGTGCAAACCCGATAGGTGTTATCAGCCTTCCGTACGAGCAAACACGGTGACGCCCAGCTAGAAATGAAGGCTGAGCCAGATTATTCTTGACTAAATACTCCACACAATCATCTAAAGCTTTGCTTTTCTCAGGTGCCACGCGGTAAAAACGCTGTTTTATTGGGCTTGTTTCACCCACATCAATATCGTGTGTAATTCAATGGGTGCAAGAAGGTGTGTCAGAAAATAAAGATTTAAACTCCAGAATCAAATCTTTTAGTTCTTCAGCGCGATCTTCACCCAGATGTCCCACAAGTTTGTCTAACTCCGCCAATTTAACAGAATTATCCAACCTCCCCAGCAGCACCGCATCATCAGGACCGACCCGTCATCTCCACCTGCCACCTGAAGAGACGGCGCCCCGCCCCCAGCCAGAGCTACTGCTTTCGCTCCCCCCGAAGCATTGGAAGAGGTGTAATAAGGTTTTAGGAGATTAACGTGACAAAGCTGCGTAGCCCGCTTGCGATCAGGAGTAGACACCACGTAATTCGTCTCAGAGATTTTCCTCTTGATCACAAGGACCCGAAAACTTTGCAGCGAACGGAGACCCAGGGAGAGATAGTAACGCGAGCACTTGGTCTCCTGGACTAAACACACGGAGTTTTGATTTTTCATCAAATCGTTTTTTCATTTGTTTTTGTGCTTCAGTTAAATGGCCAGAATCCCAGGGCCTGACCCCAGACAAGCAACAGTGGCAAGGAAAAACTCCCCTTTAACAGGAAGAAACCTTGAGCAGGACCAGGCTCATGTAGGGGGACCCTCCTGCTGATGGCCGGCTGGGTAGAGTTGAGAGGAGAAGGGGGAGGACAAGCAGAGGATAGAATGGAGGGGAGAGGAGAGGAGAGGACAGGCACAGAAACACAAAAACTATTTATGCAAGCCGCCGGCCGAGTGGGTCAGTGGGGCCGGAGGTCGTCATGCAGCTCCGAAGGCGGCGCTACCTGTAAATGAATACAGAAGGGGGAAGGGGGGGGAGCTGAAAAACCACACAAGAATCAGCATAACTAGTCTGCGTGATGAGGAGAGGAGAGGAGAGGAGAGGAGAGGAGAGGAGAGGAGAGGAGAGAGAGGAGAAGGGAGGGGAGGAGAGGAGAGGAGAGGAGAGGAGAGGAGAGGAGAGGAGAGGAGAGGAGAGGAGAGGAAACCATGACCCAGTGGGGTGACAGAGGCCTGTCAGGTGATCATGTTTCTGGACCCCGGCAGCCTTGGCCTATAACAGCACAGCTAAGATGTGACCTAATGATTAGACGACCCCCTAAGTGTGATAATTTGTCTATGATAGTAACTGGAACTACTGAATTAGTAACAATAAGATTTTTCAAAGAGGAAGGTTTTAAGCCTAATCTTAAAAGTAGAGATGGAGTCAGCCTCCCGTACCTGGACAGGGAGCTGGTTCCAATTCATATTACTGATGTCATATCATGAACGTGTATTGAGTCCTAATTGAGGTGTGTCATGTCCTCCTTTTGAGGGAAGGATTATGACTGATTCCTCCTTCTGTCCCTTGAGGGGTGTTAGTCATAGAATTAGGTGGTGTGGGTGCAGGTGGTTCCTGCTCAGGTACGTTAGCCATTCTGTGTATTTGCCCGGAAACGCCCGTCTCCTCGTCTTCAGGTCTTAAATAAGCAGTTAAGGATGGGTATATAGATTAAGGAGGACAAGAATAATGTGGTTGTCCTTCCTTTACTTTTTCTTTTAATTTCTTGCCTTTATTGTGACCTTCTCATCTTTTAACAGCCCTGTGATGGCCTACTAGGTGGCCTCACGTCTGGGTTTAATATTTGGGATATGGTGTCTTTGGCTGCGCCTGGTCTGGTGTTGTGCTTGGCCTGCAGATGGAGCTGTCTGGAGCTGTTTGGGAGGCCACCACTCCAGGTGGGGCTCATTAACCTGATGAACCAGTGATGGCTTAAAAACCCGTGTTCAGGACGGAGATGGGGCTGATCGGGCCGAGGGTCAGCTGCTGCCGAACGAAATTGGAAACCTTGCCGAACTGGTCCAGTGGAGAGTGCCAGTCCCGTTGTTAAAGCCTCGTTGGGATTACCCTCGTTGGGTTAGGGTTAGGGTTACCTCTAATAGGCTATGGCCATTTATTCATCAGATGTTTTTCCAATGATAGAAGTCGCCAGACCGCTGTGGACCGCCAGATCCAAAGTGTGACAAGAAGTTTGCTCAGCTGCCAAAGACAGTTACGGGTGTAGCACATGATGTCTATGTTCATGAAGAAACTGCAGTGATAACGGTAAGCTGCCTGCCATCATGGGCAACAGCTTTGTATCACGTTCCAGGCTCAGTTACACATATATCAGTATCCAAGCCAAAGGGTGGGATGTGGAGGCAATTAGGATGTCAAGCAAGAATGTGGTCCGCATTGAGTGATTGGAAGCAGGAGGGTCCAGATAGATGGTACAACCCCAGATACAGAGTGTGGAAGGTCACGCAGGAAGAGAAGCTAAGTTCACTCTCTCCAGATGCCTCTACGTATCCTGAAAGGAGCACACAGAGTGCCGTTGAACTTTAGCATACTCACAATGTCACAGTACAGGACGTGGATCATCGCTATGAAGCCAGGGCTGAACCAGAACCTCTCCATCACCTTCGAGAGGAACTTGTGTTCAACCCAGTCAAAAGCCATTTCCTGGTCTAGCGAAATGAGACCAGTATCGACATCCAGTGATGGTCCCGGTGGATGACCCGCTCCATAGCTTCCTTGAGCCTGGAGGCCACAATGTCCCAAAAGGCTCTGTAGAACTCTACAGTCAGCCCATCGACACCTGGAGCTCTCCGACCTTGCATGCCATGCAGGTCAGCGTTGAGCTCATCCAACTGCAGCGGCCTGTCCAGCCATGAGTTTGTTTCATCGGAGACCCGAGGAAGCTCCCTGCAGAACTCATCAAACGTCATCCTCGCAGTATTCACTCTCATAGAGGGAGGAAAAGAACTCCACTGCACGCTTTTTTATCTGGCCCGGCTCTACGAGTTCATGCCCTGTGCCCAAAAACAGTGGGTGTATCACTCTGTTCTGCCCGCGCTTCTTTTCCAGCCCAAAAAAGAAGCTAGCGGGAGTCTCCATCTCAGTGAAGTCTTGAATCCGGGACCTGACAAGTGCACCCTGTACCTGACCGTCCAGCAGGTTGCTTAAGACCATTTTCTTGGACTTGAGGATTTCAATATATCCTCGCTCTCCTGTGGAGCTACCAATCGACTCTAGCTCCACTATCTCTGTCTCAAGGTCTCTAATCGATCTGCGTGTGTCCTGCGTGGCATTGAGAGTATACTGCTGGCACAGGAGCTGTTTCTCTGTTTTACCACGGTCCCACCACTGTCCTAAGCACATAAAATCGGATTTTCTACCCCGAAACCCAGACCAGAAATGGCGTAAAACCTCTCTAAAACTATTGTCCTGTGTGAGGCTGGAATTAAAATGCCAGTGCGCACTCTTGGGCAAAATGTTCTTTATACCGAGTTTGCTTAAAAGCAACGAGTGATCCGTGAAACCAACTGGCATAATTTTACAGCCTGAAAACACTGATGTTTGAAGTAATAAAATCGGTCAAGTCTGGCCGAGGAGATCCTATCTTCACTCAGGCGGAACCGTCTGTATTGCCTGTTTTCTGTGTTTATCCTCCTCTACACATCCACCAGGCCATGAGAATAGGTCTGTCTCAGACTGTGTTGAGAGGCTGGATGAGGCTCTGCATGGTTGCGGTCTAAAAAAGACTCTGTGCAGCTAAAATCCCCACCCAGGAATAAAAGCTCTTCTGCCCCACAACCGTTCAATCTCGTGCTGACTTTATCTAAAAAGCACTTCCTCTCTGTGCCGTTGGTGGGAGCATAAATATTAATAAAACCAAGGAGTGGTTCTGGAGGCGTGCCCTCACCAGCAGACACCTTCCCCTCACCACATGCTCCAACTCCATGATGGAGTGAAGCCCCTAGAAAAGAGGAGGCCCACTTCACCACTGAGGATGGTGTTGTGGCTCAGCGACGCCTGCCCTTCCCACTCCTTCTCCCAGTCCGCTTCAGTGCCTCCATCACTGTGGATCTCTTGTAGGAACATGACATCAACGCGTTTCCTCCATGCTGTGTCGAACACTAGTGCCCTTTTCCTTACGTCTCTGGCCCTGTTCATGTTCAACGTTCCCACTCTGAACACATCCATGGTGAGGGGGAAGTTAAAAACAAAGACAGTAAAACAATACAAGGAAACACAATGAGCAGTCTTGTTGTTTATAAATTGAGCTGTTTTCTGGCCTTGCCCATGTGTTTCTTGAGCCTAAAAATCTCAGGGTCGGTAAGACTCGCCGACTGGAAAAAAGGAGCTTGTCGGGGAAGATCAGGGCCCCTCACGCCCTTGGTCTGTGTGAGAAAACTTTTGTACATTCTTGGAGGGTAAAAGTCATTCCCCTGAGTGTCAGACAATGTGTTTGACAGTTCACTAGAGTTGGACATGTACTCATAATCACTAGTGTCTGTGCCGGCCGCTGCATCTTCCAGCCGTCCAGCTTTACTGTCTCTTCCATTATCTTTCATGACACTTTTCCGCTTGTTCCGCCGCTTCATCGGAACAAGCCACCACTCAGACACACCACCACCACCTCACTTGTACCCGCACCTCCCTAACCCAGCTCACCTGAGCTCACCAGTCACTATCCCGGGCACCCCTAGCTCACCTGTCGCCTGACTCACTTCACCTACCGCTGCACCAAGTTCACCTGTTTGACCCATGTCTCCCGTCTCCCCTACCTCACCCAGTTTACTTATTTCACCCATCAACTCACCAGTCTTACCCAGTTCACCCAAACCACACAATGCTTCAATCGCCACCCCAGTTAAATCCATTACCTTCCCCGCCTCGCCACTCTCGCCAGTCACCTCCACCACCATCTCCACATTCTCGCTCTCCCCACTCACCTCAGTCTCACACACACACTCACTCTGTTTTTCCTCTGCCTGCGACTCCATTACCGCTCCGTGCTGGACCGGGGCCTCCCTCCGCACCGGACCACCGACGACTCGGCGCCAGAACGGGCCACGGGGCCGAAGGTGCTGCCGGCGCTGCCACGTATGGGGCTGGGCGGCTCGGTCAAGCCCTGGCTAGATGTCCCTCTTTGCCACAGTTGAAACACTTGAGGGCAGAGGAGGTTGCAAACAGGGTGTAATCAAATTCGTCCACATGGACAATAAAGCGAGTAGAAGTGTGTAGGTGGCGCCGTAGAGCCGTTCCTTTAAATATGAGGTGTGGGACCCAGTAAATGTGTCATCTTTACCGGACCTGCTGCACCTGCAAAGGTTCCTGGGGTTTCGGCCCCAACGCGTTGAAAACAAAACAAAGAGATAAAGTTGTGAAAGATGGATGTTGTGAGGACATGAAGACCGGCCTACGTCCTTCCCTCGTGGACCTGGTTCCTGTTGTCTCTATTGTATTGGGACAGAGCACTGTCACATGGCACATGCCTGGAGTACTTCATGTCCTCTGGGACACCTCGGCACCCACAGTAGAAGTAGGTTAAAGCTGAATCTGTTAGCAGGAACATCTGAGGTGGCTCAGGAGCAACACAACTCAGGTGACTACATCCTGTTGAAGTGGACTTCAGTCTCCTTCTCAAATCAAATCAAATCAATCTTTATTTATATAGCGTCTTATACAATCAAAATTGTTGCCTGACCCCAGACAAGCAACAGTGGCAAGGAAAAACTCCCCTTTAACAGGAAGAAACCTGGAGCAGAACCAGGCTCATGTAGGCGGACCCTCCTGCTGATGGGGGGGGGAGAGAGAGAGGAGAGGAGAGGAGAGGAGGAAGAGGAGGGAGAGGAGAGGAGAGGAGAGGAGTGGAGACCATGACCCAGTGGGGTGACAGAGGCCTGTCAGGTGATCATGTTTCTGGACCCCGGCAGCCTTGGCCTATAACAGCACAGCTAAGATGTGACCTAGTGAGTAGACGACCCCCTAAGTATGATAATCTGTCTGTCTATGACAGTAACTGGAACTACTGAATTAGTAACAATAAGCTTTTTCAAAGAGGAAGGTTTTAAGTTTGATCTTAAAGTAGCGATGGAGTCAGCCTCCCGTACCTGGACAGGGAGCTGGTTCCATAGCAGGGGGGCCTGGACAGGGAGCTGGTTCCATAGCAGGGGGGCCTGGTAGCTAAATGCTCGGCCCCCCATTCTACTCCTAGAGACTCTGGGAACCACCAGTAGACCAGCATTCTGAGAGCGGAGCGGTCTATTGGGCTGGTCAGGTATCACTAGCTCCTCCAGGTAGGATGGAGCTAGGCCTCTGAGGACCTGGTAGGTCAAAAGAAGGGTTTTAAAAGTTATTCTAAATTTAACGGGCAGCCAATGAAGCGACGCCAGTACAGGAGTTATGTGATCTCTTTTGTCAATACCTGTCAGAACTCTGGCTGCAGCATTTTGGATCAACTGGAGGCTTCTTAAAGAGTTGTTTGGACACCCTGATAATAAGGAGTTACAGTAGTCCAGCCTGGAAGTAACAAATGCATGGACTAACTTTTCAGCATCAGGCTGCATCAGTAGCTTCCTGATCTTTGAGATGTTCCTCAAGTGAAAAAAAGCACTTCTAGAGACTAGTTTAATGTGTGAGTTGAAGGAGAGATTTTGATCAAAAGTTACTCCTAGATTCCTCACAGAGAGACTAGATGTTAATGAGATACCATCTAGAGTGATCATGTGATCTAATCTATCCCTGAGAGGTTCAGGACCAAACACCATGACCTCAGTTTTTCCTGGGTTAAGGAGGAGGAAATTTGAAGACATCCAGGACTTTATGTCTTTAAGACAGGTCTGGAGCTTCACTAACTTCTCTGTCTCCTCGGGTTTCATGGATAAATAGAGCTGAGTGTCATCAGCATAACAATGAAAATTTATCCCATGCTGCCGAATAATGTTCCCTAAGGGAAGCATGTACATGTGAAGAGGATTGGTCGGAGTACAGAACCTTGAGGAACTCCATGGCTAACCCTACTGTATGAGGAGGGAACGCCGTGGACATGGGCAAACTGGTATCTATCAGATAAGTATGATCTAAACCAGTCTAGTGCTGTCCCTTTAATCCCAATCACATGTTCCAGTCTCTGTAACAGGATGCTGTGATCAACTGTATCAAAAGCAGCACTGACGTCCAGCAGAACCAGCATAGAGACCAGTCCATGATCGGAAGCTATGAGAAGATCATTAGTGACTTTAAGAAGTGCTGTTTCTGTGCTGTGGTGAGCTCTAAAGCCTGACTGAAACATCTCAAACAGGCTGTTCCTCTGCAGGTGCTCCAGTAACTGAGTCACCACCACCTTCTCTAGAACTTTAGAGATAAAAGGAAGGTTGGATATTGGCCTATAATTTGCCAAGACCTCAGGGTCCAGTGATGGTTTTTTAAGCAACGGCTTAATCACTGCCACCTTGTAGGACCGGGGTCCATAACCTGACACTAAAGAACCATTGATCTGGTCCAGGATAGAACTGCCTATCAGTGGTAGAACATCCTTCAACAGGTGTGTTGGGATGGGATCTAAAAGACACGTAGTGGTCTTGGATTTCTGAATTAGCAATGACGCCTCAGAAAAATATACAGGGCTGAAGGAGTTTAAGGGCTCGTTGGAGACCCTGTGTCTCTAGCCCTAACCCTAACCCTAACCCTCTAACCCTAACCCTAACCCTAACCCCCCCCTCACCCACCCTCCGCACTCCCCTGCTATCCAGATCAGTAGGCCAGTGTAAAAAAAAGTTTTATCCCAAACCCTGAACCCTAACCCTAACCCAACCCTAACCCTAATGCTAACCCTAAACCTAACCCTAACCCTAATGCTAACCCTAACCCTAGCCATAATGTTAACTCTAACCCTAACCCTAATGCTAACCCTAACCCTAACCTAACCCTAACGCTAACTCCAAACCTAACCCTAACTCCAACCCTAACCCTAACCCCAACCCTAACCCTAATTCTAACCCTAACCCTAATGCTAACCCTAACCATAATGCTAACCCTAACCCTAACCCTGACTCCAACCCTAACCCTAGCCCTAACCCTCCTGGTCACTTCAGCAGGGAGCTCAGGGAACCTTCTCCCAGCTGCCCCTCAGCTCAGGTGGAGCACTGAGGTGCAGCAGGGTGAGATGGCAGCAAAGATCCAGCTCATTTTGGGCTGTTTGAAGGTTCTCCAGCCTGACTGGGGGGCCCAGAGAAGGCTCCTGAGGTGGCCTTTACTGACTCCTTCAGGAGGCGAGTCCCCCCACACTATCCATTGATTTACCCTAACGCTAACCTTAACCCTAACCCTAATGCTAACCCTAACTCCAACTCCAACCCTAACCCGAATGCTAATCCTAACCCTAACACAACCCTAACCCTAACCTTAACCCTAATGCTAACCTTAACCCTAACCCTCACTCTCACCCTAACGCTAACCTTAACCCTAACCTTAACCCTAACCCTAATGCTAACCATGACCCTAACTCCAACCCTAACCCTAATGCTAACCCTAACCATAACTCCAACTCCAACTCCAACCCTAACCCTAACTCTAACTCTAACTCCATCTCTAACCCTAACCCTAACCCTAACTCCAACCCTAACCCTAATGCTAACCCTAACTCCAACTCCAACTCCAACCCTAACCATAACTCTAACCCTAACTCCAACCCTAACCCTAACTCCAACTCCAACTCCAACTCCAACTCCAACTCCAACCCTAACCCTAACCCTAACCCTAACCCTAACTCTAACCCTAACCCTAACCCTAGGCAGGACCTTGGTGGAGACCTCATCCAGGCAGTTGTGCTGGTGTCCCTCTTCTGCGGTGGGTAGCAGCGTCGCTGGGTTTAAGGTCGTGCAGCGACGAATCGTCAGATTTGGCTGAGACAGCAACACTGCCATGCAGGAAAGATGACGTGCTGGCGACAGGAATGCTATCTTACTTTGTAGCAGCAGTATTGACACTGCATGTGGAACTAGCAAAGTTAGCTCATGATATAGCACCACTCCTGCGGAGGCTTTTACTGCCTCAGATGCTGCCACCACTGCTTTAACGCATGGTGGGAGTGCACAAGCTACGGAATCTAGCTTGTGGGAGTAGTAGGCCACTGGCTGCCTCTTATCTCCGTGCTTCTGCAATAAAACTGAAGTCATAAAGTCACCTTTGCAATCTACGACCTGCTCAAAAGGCTTCTGATAGTCTGGCAGCTTTAACACTCCAGCACCTACAAGGGCCTGTTTTATGTACACAAATGCTTCTTCAGTTCGCATAATCTAAGATCCATGATCTGCAAAAATTCACTAGTCCTAAGAATGACATCATCTGCTTCTTTGTTTTTGGTTTTGGGGCTTCAAGCACTGCTGTTTTCCTCGACTCGAGAATAGCTTTACCATTATGTGTCAAAACATGGCCCAGATAAACCACTTCCTGCTTCACCAGTTGCAGTTTGCTTTTGCTTAATCTATGGCCTTGAGAGGCTAGCCAGTGTAGCAATGCTAGCGTGTCTGACCAACAATCTCCCTCTGTTTTTGACGCCATGAGGATGTCATCCACGTAGACGAGGATTTGACTTCCACACGGAGGTTTAAACTTAGCTAACGATGACATCATTACCTGAGAGAAGATTGTGGGACTCTCACAGTAGCCCTGAGGTAACCTTGTCCAGGTGTACCTCCGTCCTTGAAACGTAAACGCAAACCAAAACTGGCTGTCTGGATGTACTGGTACAGAGAAAAATGCATTGGATACATCGATCACCGTGTACCACTGATGTTCAGGGTTTAAGTCATTCAGCAGGGTGTATGGATCTGCGACTAAGGGAGACCTAGGGACCACTGCAGCGTTTACAGCTTGCAGGTCCTGCACCATCCGCCAGCCGGTAGATGGTGGTGACTTCCTTACTGGAAATAGGGGTGTAATTACAGGAGACTCAGGACACTCTCTGATGACTCCTGCTTTAAGCAGTGAGTTAAATATCGGAACAATACCCTCCTGTGCATCAGTCTTAAGGGGATATTGTCTCTGAAATGGTCTATAATCTGATTTAGGGATTATTTTTACAGGTTCTGCTCCTTTTATAAGACCTACATCTGCAGGTCCTTCCGACCATAATTCAGGGGGAAGCTCTTTCAGCTTCTCCTCTTCCTCCTGCGTGAGGAAGATGTTTTCTTCTCATGAACTGTGGTCTGTGAGGTGCGTTGCTGGATGTGTCAGCAACCATGTTTTAAGGGGAATACGCCACACCTGGAACTGATCATTAAAATCAACCTCACCCTTAGGCCTATAGGGCAGGCTGCTCCAGTGTTTTACGTCACATCCCAAGTCTTGCCATCTTTTCTTAAGCGGTTTAGCAATAGAAACATGTGGTACAGAACCTGACACTTTGAATAGCGCTGCTGCTTCGGTGGAAAGGCTTCCTGCCGTGCAGACAGCTGTCTGACCACACACATATAGATGCATAATTACAATCATTTGTGGATCTTTGAGTTTAGCAAACTTCTCTGCATAGCTTGATGTGCCGTGTGGGTCTGATTTACAGAATCCACCAGTGTGCTCCACATGCATGGTTACATGCAGGTCAGTTTGATTGTGGAGCTGGGCTTCAGGCTGTAAGTATGACAGAGCTTTACCATATATCATAGTGATTGGGTCAGAGAATGGAGGGGGCTGCTTTTCAGGAATGTTGAGTGACCAAAATTTACTGCACGTCTCTCCTTCTCTTACCCACAGATTAACCATTCTATCTACAGACCACATTCCTTCGGCTGTAGTGCGAATCATCAACTGAAGCTGAGAGATAAGATCTCTTCCTAACAGATTTACGGGACATGTGGTGGAGATCACGAAAGGAACTTTAAGTGTGATTCCACTTACAGGGTCACAAACATCTACAGGGACTGACATTTTTTCTTTAGTTATGAGACCATTTGCTGATCTCACAAAAATCTGTGTAGAAGTTGGTGTCAGGGCTATTGGATCTCTAATTACTGATTTACCTGCACCCGTGTCTACTAAGAATGTTAAAGAATTGCCTAACACGGTCAGTTGTATTTCTGGTTTGCCTTCAGCAAACAGGAAGATGGTTTCTAAATCTAAAACATCTTCTAGGTCATCTTTTTCAAATTGGTCAAATTTTGTGCCCTGATTTGTTTTAATTTTTGTGACATCTTTTTCCGGTTCTAGTCATAGCTGAGGTGGATTAGAACCTTGCTGCTGTCCTCTATTGTATCTCTGGTCACGTTGTTTCTTTCTGCAATCACGTTCCCAGTGTCCATAATTTTTACAATAATGACACTGATCATTTTCACGGGAGTTGCCTCCTCCTCCCCTTCCGCCTCGGCCTCGCCCACGTCCACGGCCTCGGCTTGGGAAAGGATTGGCATTGAAAAACATGCCTGTTGATTGGTTCTTACTCTTTTGGCATTGTTTTTCAGCATGCATAGCATGTTGTTCATAGCGGCCTAGGTTACAAGTTCCGAAATCAACTAATTGTTTCTCTACCCAGGTTTTTATCTCTGATTTTGATCCCCCATGTATAGCTTGCTTTAACTGCTGTTATAGTTCGCATGCGCTCGTACAGTCTGTCGAGTCTGTCATTTAGTTCTTGGCTGCCAGGCTGCCATGGTTGTTGAGTGGCTGGATCCACTGGGACCCAATCTCCTCTAACAGTGCCCCATTTCTTGCCATTAACGCACATGAGGATTTGCTGGGTTTCAGTACCGTTAGTATGGTAACTTCTCAGTAACTGTCTTATGTCTTGGATGCACAACTCTACGTCCATTTGGGGCGAGGTTATGTCATCACAAGCTTTTTTACAGTCTTCTGGAGTCCAGGTTCTATACACCAAGATAGTAGGATCTTGACCCTGCACACCGGCTTGTGGGTTTGCACCCTGGATCAATGGGTACATCTGCACAGTGTTGTCCTGCATGTGGTAATTTCTGCACTGGGCTCCCGATAGAGAGGGGCCCAAAAAAGGATTAGTGTTTGAAGCAAGGGGGGCTATAGCTCCGGGCGGGTCCAATGGGACCGCCTGAAGGGGAGCTAGTGGAACAGGAGGTGGAGGAACATACGGAGGAGGCACATTTATCAATTGACTCCTGCATCCTGTTTCGTTGTCCTCCGCCCTCACGTACGCACTCAGCGATGGGTATAAGGAGTTCTCATTTTTCTCTTCTTTCTCTCTTTTTCGTTTCTCTTTTTCTTGATTTTGTTTTTCTCTTCTATATTTTGATTCAGTGAGCCAGAGATGACATTGTGTCAACCCCACATTTACTTTTGGATGTTTCTTTCCATATTCTATAAATCTTCTTTTAATTTTATAATATTGCCTGGCCTGTCTAAGTTACCATCCCAGTTGAACTTAGTCATCCACAGCTGAACATATGAGCATGAACCTGGATATTTGTCTTCCATGTGTTTACATGATGCTGGGATTTCGAATTCAGCACCTTTTGTGGAATGTTGGTTGCCCATGTTTGCACTTTATTTATCAGTTTTTATGTATTTGGGTGGAGACGCCTGATCTCCCGACTGAACAACCCTCAATCCCTACAGGATATCTAGTTCAGTCCCTCCGCCGTGGCCTTATAACCCCTCTTTTTTAATCAGGAGAGTATACACCAAGCTTCTACCTCCGAGGAGGCGGGTGTATCTTGCCTCTGCTTCTCTCCTGATGACCAGGCAGGTAATACCGCGGTATTTTCCGTGTAGCGCTTTTTGTGTCTTATACTCACTCCGTTGCCTCTATGGTTTCTCTCTGAGTTGTTTTGGTGCCTTCTTCCCGTCACTGGAGATGGTCGCCCTGGGAGGGACGAAGATGTCAGCAGCCTTCCATCAACTCGTGATGAAAGGTCTTTCGATTCGGATGTCTTTTTGACTCCGGCTGTGCACAGACTTCGGCGTTCGGTTCGTCCCACGGCGCTCCTCTCCAGGTCTTGGGATCCGGCTCGAAGGACCAAATTTTGTGAGGGTGAAGTTTTGATCACCCGCGCTGTTCGTTCACCAGACTCAGAGTAACCACGCAAACAAGAGTTCCTTTGCAAAGGGGGAGCCGAGCAGCAGTTCAAGCTTCCTCTGTCAACTTCGTCCGTCTGCTGCTCGCTCACCTCTTTTATTGGTGCAAACAGAATGGGTGTCTAAACAGGATCTCATAATTCATTGTCTTCTGACATCTCTACAACCTTCTCTAATCCTGACCAACAGGATACGTCTGAGTGCTGAGCTTGATTGTAAGCAGCTTCAGCACTTTCACGACACTCTCATGTTCTTCCTTTCCTATCAACATTCCTCAACCACTCAAAGTCTACATACAATAGCATTTAAAGATAACACTAATAACAACAATAACAATAATCCTTCTCACACTCTCCTGGTGGAGCTGCCTGGTCCCAGTTTGATAGGATGTGCTCCCCCCTCTCACTATGAAAACATCTCTATTAGTCCTTTGATTTATAGGATGAAAGAACCTGATCAAGACTCAATATTGTTCCAGCATTTATGTCTGAATTCATCTTTCAGTTTAAACCTGATTCTTGTTTCTAATCAACAATATTCACATTAAGTCTGTAACTATATGACTGTCTGAGGTTTAAGTGTTAAACATCTCCAATAATAAACTCACAACCTTCTGCTGTTAATGTGACTAACAGCTGCCACACAAACACATCATCACACTTTAGTTTTCTTACATTTCCTCTGAACTTCTGAAGTCTATTCCTTTATATTTGGACCGGTCACTCTTCAGGGACACACAGCTGGGCACTGTGGACTCTGCTCTGTCCTCGTCCATCCTGAGGAAACATCAGAAATAGTGATGAGACTGTGATGAAGGTAAATAATCTGTAGAGGTTGTAGTTAAATAATCCCAATTCACTGCATTTTTATCAAACAGGAACATTTCTAATCCATTCTGGATAACAACTGAATCAATAAATCAATGATGTATCTGTATCATTTTCATGTTTTCAGAGTTTAAGCTGCTTTTTTTTAACTGTTCCCTGCAGTGAGAAAAGAACTGGCACCTTTATCATCATACATACCACATATATATTGGAAAAAAGTTTTGGGACATCTTAAAAGTTTACACCATGTTAAATATAAAATAGTTGTGGAAAAAATGTTTCTCCTGGGTGTTTCAGAAGGTGCGGTGGCATTAGACGGACGCACACAAATACAAATGAAATCATTTTTTTATCTGGTTATGGTTTACAAGAAAACCTAAATTCTTTCAAGATGTCAGTTCTCAACATTAAATTCAACAAATAAGATGAGAATGCATTCAAAACTAAACAGAAATCCGTCATCACATCATCAAAGTGGGTCAAATGCAGCATCATCTTCTGTCATCTCAGACAGGATTCCAAGAAGAGGATCTTCATTTTCAACAACGCACCTTGACATCTCATCATGGCTCGTCTGTCAGATTACAAGCAGCTTTTTTGATCAGGTGCATCATGTTTCTCACCAACACATGATGGTGCTGGAAAAAACATCTGTAGCCTGACCTAGAGGTCAAAACTCTGCATGGCGTGCACAGCTACTAGTTGCAGCTGGTGGTTGTGGCGGAGGAGATCCCAAACATATCTAGCCAGCTTGTTTTGGAGCAGAGCTTGTCCACCACCTCTGACCCCACTCATCACAGAAGTCCCACCATATCCATGGCCAGGTGTGTTGGCAGCATTGGAGCCAGCCTCAGGAAAAAGGTGTGTCAATATCTCAGAAGTGATGATCAAGTTGCCACGACCCAACAGAGGTCAAGCAACCCAACATGCTGAATAGAATAGATGACACACAGCAAAGGGCAAAAAACACCCAATTCTGCTCAGACTAATCTGATCTGACCACATGTTCAGGACCAAAAATATCAAAACACCATGGGTTTAGGTTTCCTTTCGTTTTCTTGACTGCTTCATTCAAAACGGAACACATTTCATAAATCCATAATAACAAATTCATATTCCACAAAGAACCAGTTGTTAAAACAATAAAATGGAATGCCTTGATCTCTCCCTCTTTACATACTCTCCTTTTTTAAATAAAGGATTGATTGTCCCCTGGTGGAGGGACAAAGAGAGGAGGCTAAAACTGTCGCGTTTGTGTCCCTCTTTCCGTGGATTTTTCCACTAACTGCAAATAATATTGTGACTTATTGTGAGTATTAAAATGTGCTTCCTCAACCTCTAAAATGTCGGCTCAGGGTTAGCGGAAAACGCAGTTAGAGGAAACACGCTACAAAGTTTGATCATCCGTCACAACATTCCCGTCGACCAGCCGCAATGTGCGTCCGAAACACGCACACGCTCATTGCGCACACGCAGCTTATTAAGCCGCATCTCGCAGCGGAACATTGATTCGAGACGACAGCAGTGAAAGAACCAAATGCTACCTGAATATTAGAGGTTTTCCATCAGGGCTCGGTCACTCAAGATGGAGCCCGAAGTTGAGAACTTTCACTTTCGCTTCTTCTTCCTCTACACGTCACGTGTTCCTGGTTGGAACGCGTCATATCCGGCACAAGCGCCTCTCTTCAGAACAATTTGGTCCACGATTTAACTGAAATACTGGGAAACAACTGGAGTTCGTCTGACAGATGTTCGTTTTTGGGTGCGGAATCAAACTGGGTCAACTTTTTGATCTATAGGATCCCCTCTGGTTCAAAGCGCCCCCTATAGGATATTGACAGTAGTGACCTTTTGGGGGCTGCACACACCTCTTAATGGTGACGGCACCAACGGAGCTGATCCAGTTGTCATCAGCTGGCCAGTCTGACTCCAGCTCATTAGGGGAAATTTGCTGATCTGGAGGAGAAGCTTTCAAAACTTGACGGGCTGGGGGGGAAATGACTGTAATTTTGGAATCAGCGTGCCAATTTGATTTTTAATCAGAATAATTCAGAATAATTTCAACAGGATATTTTCAAATTGTTCCCCAGTGGAGCTGCCAACTGAATATGGTGACCTGCTCCTACCTACACACAGAAATCCGATGGCTCAGCAGGGGACGGATTTTGCTTCCTTTTTTGTCCCTTTTGAGTGAAATAAAAGAGTTCATGCAGTCCAGAGGGGAAGACGCCGCGCTGCTGGAGGACACTGGCTGGACACTGGACCGTGCATTTTTAATGGACATTACTGGGAAACGGAACAGTTTGAACTGGGAGCTGCAAGGCAAAGGTGAGACTGTTGCTGAGAGGATCAGTGCTGTAAATGCATCTAAAGCCAAGATGAACATTTTCTCTGTGCATTTACAGACAAAAGGTGCTGCACTTCCCCTCTGTGCAGATGGTGCTGAGAGACAACGCTCCTGCATGTGAGGCTTTGGACTAAAGCGCAAAATGCAGCAATTCTGTCTTAAATCAGCATCAGCCGTCTTTGTTCATTTAAATATATGGAGCAGTGATCCAGGATTAAACGTTGCTGTTGTCCAAGATTACTGACTGATCCATGATGTGTAACAGATTTCTATTATATCGATTAACCTGAATGTTTGCATTGAAATTTGACAGAAATCTGCAGAATGTAAACTGTATAAAAGTTCACTTTCACAGAAACAGTTGCAGTCTCATTATGGGCTGTAACTGTAGGAGCTCCAGCTTATGTCATTAGAATCTCCATGATTCAGTTTATTCATGCTTTTAGTGCTCTTTTGACTGAATTTTACCAGGTAAAAATGTACCTTTTCTGCCCCCAATAAAAGAGTTCCTCTGTGTTCTAAGAGTTTAAAGAACTGCATTTAAAAACCTTAAAAGGAGGCCAGATTTCCTCCAAAAGCCTGGTTTGACCAGCAAGTCTGGCTCATTTACAGTTATTGATGAGCTCTTTTCTGTGATATCTGTCATTTAAGTCCTAAAAAGCTATTTAAGGGTCGTTTTCCTTCCCTTCTCAATCACCGACGTGTCCAACTTCACAGGACCTGCCCAAAGGTTCCCGTTTCTGTCATCCTCGCAAAAACGGACTAAAAGGACGCTTCTCCGGGTCATCCAGCTCACGGTGTCCAGGCAGCTCACTTTCTCTGTCGGGTAGACGATCTTCCCACAGCGGGCGCACTGAGGGTTCATCCTCGGAACCTCCTCCGCGGTCTCCTCCGCTTCTTTAAAACAGATATAGTTGCCGTCGCCGGCAGCCGAGCGCCACAAGTTCCAGCAAACGTTTGACAACCAGCAGCGACGACAAAATGTCGAGATACAAGTCAGTAGGAGACAGACGGAGCCTCTGTGGACGCACGAAGGAGCCGCGTCCGGGCTGGAGACTCGCTGATGCTGCGCTGACAACCACCGTCAGTGACAAGCTAGCGAGAGTTAGCTCACGAGACCGGAAACTAGCGACAGGAACCGGAAGTAAACAAAGGAGCTGACAACTTTGCGTTCAAGTTTCATTCAAATATGCAAATAAAGAGTCAAATAACAAATACATTTAAACTTAACAGAAAATATAAAGAATCATTAACTTTATTTATACCCAAAATGTAGTTCCTTCCTCATGCAAATATTTCGACAGTATGATATTAAACTATTAGAATTACACAAATGTATTTTTAACTTATGCCAAAATGTACATGTAAAAATGTTTTGATCCTCAGTCATATAACACAAAGCAGATAAACACATAAGGAAACACAGTAAAGTTTCAAATTTAAAAAAATACCTAATCTAAAATATATTCACAAAAATAGGCATAAAAATTAAATTGAGAATCTGTGACTGTGTACTTTGCAATCCCTTGCTTATTCTAAGATTATTCTTTTTCTTATTTTAATTATTCTGTTTTTAGAATAGTTTATGGTTGAAGCCAGAACCTCTGAACGGAGGCAAAGCTTGACATGCGGAAAATGGGTGAGCTTCTTCACAGAAGAGGAATTTTAAAGTCTTGTTTAATGTGAAGAGGGATAAATAATTAAACTATTAGACTATTTCAGACACTTTCAGCCTCAGCTGTATGGTTTATTTATTTATTTTTATTATTATTTTTACAAAAAGCATCTTTACTCTTTGACCCCATCTACTGTCTGTTGTGTTTCTAATTTGATCCAGCTGGTTGTGTTAGCTTTACCTGCGCAGAGGTTCCTGCTACAATCAGGAACAAACTCCACTTGTTTATTCTCACAGTCTGCTGATAAAATCTATTCTTGTTCTCCTAAAGCTGCAGAAAGCAGCAGTGGGCCTGACTTCATGCTGCACCTACAAACCTGAGAATGGAGCCGAGCTTTATTGCTAAACAGGATTTGTTTTTTTTTTGTCCGTGCTAAATGGAAAGTGTTTGTCCTTTGGTGGTCCAACAGGACAACGATTTGGATGGATGATTTGATGTTATTGAGAATAAAAACAGCTGAAAATGGAAGCGGAGATGTTTCAGAGCACCAGAGTTCAGAAAGAGTTTCTAATCAAACACCGCCTTTATCTTTCAAAATATGGTTTCAACCCCTTTAACATGATCAAATAGTCATAACAATGAACAAGTATCACGTGTCCTGTTATTTATACATGAATTTGTTATGTTTAATACATTTCCGTGTGTGTGCAACCACCTCCTCAGCAACGATGCCCAATTCAACGTGGCCTACTACTGCAACGTTCTGGTGGATTCAACAGGTCTCTGCTTCTGGTCACCACCCGCCATCTTCAGATCGTCCTGCTCCATCAGCATCAAATATTTCCCCTTTGACTGGCAGAACTGCACGCTCAAATTCACGTATGCACGGGCAGGATTTTTCATTGTTGTTTGAAACGCAGACAAACTCTGACATGATGTTTTAAACTGAGCTGAGTCAAGATTTTATAGAATCTAAACACATATGAGAGGAGAAAAAGGTGCAAAAATAAAATGCACAGTGCAGCTAAACTCTCCCAGTAGGAAAAAAGCCTTTTTAAATTCTGAACTGCATTTCCCATGTTGCCTTGCAGCTCTCTAACGTACAATGCCAAAGAGATCAGGTTGCTCCTGAAGGAAGACATAGTCATTGAAACCAAGTGGACGGTTAAATGGATCATTATTGATCCTGCAAGCTTTACAGGTAACCAAGTAAAGATTCATTTCCATTTATTTTTATTTTTTACTGCATACAGTCCTGGAGCTTGTGGGTGACTTTCAGTGTACTGGATGCTGTTGATACATACAGAGAAGTTGTTTTCACCAGAGCCTGAGCCTTCAGACTGGCTGCAGCTCCAACCAGACTGACAGTCATAACTTCATCACTTGTGTCTGAACTCTGGCTTTGACCAACAGAGAATGGTGAGTGGGAGATCGTCCACCGACCCGCCAAGAGAAACACCTACAAACACATTCCCATGGAGAGCAACAAGCATCAGGACATCACCTTCTACCTGGTCATCAGACGCAAACCTCTCTTCTACGTGGTCAACATCATCATCCCCTGCGTGCTCATCTCCTTCCTGGCCTCGCTGGTCTACTACCTGCCCCCAGACAGTCAGTGCAGAGTCACAGAACGTACTGAAGCCAGCGTCAGGCAGATTAACAGTCTGGGACCTTTTCAGAATCACAACTACATGAACTGAGTTAACCTTCAACAGCACCCAAAGAATCAGACATTATAGCTGAATATCACGTCAGCACGGGACAACACAGCTAATAAAGCAGCAAACATCGGTAGTGGGCGGAGCTGAGGGGCCGCCATTAATGGAGAAACATTAATTAGCTCCCCAACAGATTTTTGAATATATATTTTAAAAAGGATAATAAAAATGTGTGTGTGTGTGTAGGGGGTGAGAAGATGACACTGTCCATCTCGGTGCTGCTCGCTCAGTCTGTCTTCCTACTCTTGATCTCTCAAAGGCTCCAGAAACATCCACGTCCGTTCCTCTTATTGTGAAGTAGGTAAACGCACCATTTACTCCACATCACTTTAACTCTGAATCAGATATATTCTGCTTCTCCAAACTATATAAACATTAGGGCTGCAGAACCAGGTGACAACCGGCTGAGATTTAAAAAATGGAAAACATCTGAGTGTGTTTGTGTGTTGAAGATATTTGATGTTCATCATGGTGGTGGTGACGGTGGTGGTGCTGAACTGTGTGGTCGTCCTCAACCTCCACTTCAGGACGCCGAGCACGCACGTCATGTCTGAGTGGACCAAACAGGTAAGACACACACATCCTGTTGTCCCTTTGTTGAACAGATGAACATCAGGATATATGAACATACGACTGAATAACATGAAAGAGGATATATGAACATATGACTGAATAACATATGAAAGAGGATATATGAACATGTGACTTAATAACATATGAAAGAGGATATATGAACATGTGACTTAATAACATATGAAAGAGGATATATGAACATGTGACTTAATAAATATGAAAGAGGATAGAGGATATATGAACATGTGACTTAATAACACATGAAAGAGGACATATGAACATGTGACTTAATAACATATGAAAGAGATAGGAATATATGAACATATGACTTAATAACATATGAAAGAGGATATATGAACATGTGACTTAACATATGAAAGAGGATATATGAACATGTGACTGAATAACATATGAAAGAGGATATATGAACATATGACTTAATAACATATGAAAGAGGATATATGAACATATGACTTATAACTAAATGAAGAGGATATATGAACATGTGACTTAATAACATGAAAGAGGATATAAGAACATGTGACTTAATAATATATGAAAGAGGATATAAGAACATGTGAACTAATAATATTGAAAGAGGATATATGAACATATGACCAATAACGTATGAAAGAGGATATATGAACCTATGACTTAATAACGTATGAAAGAGGATATATGAGCATATGACTAATAACATATGAAAGAGGATATATGAACCTATGACTTAATAACATATGAAAGAGGATATTGAACCTATGACTTAATAACATATGAAAGAGGATATATGAACCTATGACTTAACATATGAAAGAGGATATATGAACCTATGACTTATAACATATGAAGAGGATATATGAACCTATGACTTAATAACACATGAAAGAGGATATATGAACATGTGACTTAATAACATATGAAAGAGGATATATGAACATGTGGTTTTCCCACTATAACACACACACACATACACACAGTATCAGTGTTCCAAATCCTGTTTCTGTTTCTGCCAGCTCTTCCTCCAGCGATTACCCCTCATCTTGCGCATGTCCCGCCCTGCTGAGGCAGAGCCGTACTGGGATGGAGCGTTACCGCGGCGATCCAGCTCAGTGGGCTCCATTGCCTCGGCTGAGGAGTACGACAGTGTGAAGTCCCGCAGTGAGCTGATGTTTGAGAAACAGTCTGGGAGACACGGACTGGTGACCCGAGTCACACACGCTGCCAGGACGTTTCCAGAAACATTTAAACACATGAGATATAGAAGCATCAGTAGCTTCATTTGAGTTCTGAGCTTTGGTGTCTGTGTGGAGCTGTGAAACCACAAGAAGAGGGAGGAGCCATCAGCTGTACGCAGAGATCAAGCCGGCTGTGGATGGAGCCACTACATCATTAAACACATGCGCAACAAGAACGACTACAATGAGCTCAGAGGGTTCAAACAGAGTCCTCAACCAAAGTCTGATTTAAAAAGATCAAAAGTGGCGTAAATGTCTGGTCCTGACAGGAGAAGGATAACTGGAGCGGCATCGCTCGTACAGTAGACCCACTCTGCCTCTTCCTGGTTACCCCGGTGATGACCTTTGGCACCGTAATCATCTTTCTGAGGGGAATCTGTAACCAACCTCCTCATCTGCCCTTCAAAGGAGCCCCGCATGACTCCAGAGAGGAGAACCCACGCCTGCTGTGATGCACACACACAGCCAGGGCTTTTTCCATCGCCATCGCTTCTCTGGGGGAAATGTTGCATTTCTTTATCTTAATAACAACAAATCTTTAGTTTGTTCTATAGGAGCTCCATGTGTTTAGTGTCAAAGACTTCTTAGATTGTGTTCATTGCTGGCACATAAAGAAAAATGCTTTGATTTTACTAAAGTGACACAAACCATCTCAACACTGTTTTTTATATCCTCTATATTATTGTGCGTAGTCTGTGTAACTGTTGTGCTTTATTTCTGCTGGCTTCTTTAATGGGATGTAAACCAGCCTGACATAATACCAGTTGGGTACTTTATTTGATGTTGCCAAAGGTTTAAAAACAGCCTGACAGAATAAGAATTGTGAAAATTTAGAGGATGAATTATACCTGGTGGTATCTGATCTTGAATGGCAAATTTTAAAGTATTTTATAGGGAAGTGAAATAATGTTTGGACCTCTTATCAGGCAAAGAGAAAGTTGCTAAGAACTGCTCTAAAAACACCACCTCAGGGGGACTATATCCAAATCTCTCCGTTTACTGATGGGACGTTGAAACGTCAATACGCGGATTCATACATTTAGAACTGGACGTTGCACCAGAACTGGAAGCGCGGACTGATACATTTTTAACAGCGGTCCTGCTTCAGCCCTCCGGGGCTTAATAACAAAATACGAAAAATACGGAAATTTTAATTTTGGGGAAACATTGTTGTCGGTTGTTCGACTTGCCGGCTTTTGCAAAATTGCTAAATACGCGCTAGCATGCATGTTTTAAGCTATGGTAGCGGTATGTTTTACCATGCCTGCGCCCTATAATCCGGAGCGCCTGATGTATGTGTTAAATACAGAAATAGCACCCGTAACTGAGGCTGCACCTTTTAATACGGTGCGCCCTTTGGTCGCGAACATACGGTATATAGAACATAGGGCACGTTTGTGCGTGATATCACTCCGCGTCTGCGCAACGACCACAACCTCCTATCTTTAGTATTGCTGCGCCAACTGGTGGTCTTTTGGGTTGAGGATCAACGGTGATCTATATGTACCTATATGTAGCTATAGCGTCATTGGCCTCCACTCCAGCCACTCCTGGTAGTTCCTCAAAAACACTGAGTTTCTAGTGGATGCACAATCTGTGGAAGCCAACATAGAAACTTCTGAAGAGCCAAAGTTCTTGCAACAAAAATATAGTCCCCAATTAGGTTGTTTTGTTATCACACGACCCCGTCCCCATTATCTTAAGAGAATATAAAAGAATGAGTGGAGACAGAAGAGAGAATGAGACGTTTTTGGCGCGTGTCGCTCTTGATTTAGTGTTTATTTTTGCAGTAAACTTAAAGGAGGCCTTTTCACTTTATGTTTGATTCCATTTAAGCTGATATTCCATTCTTGACATCTTTAAATTTACAGTATTCATGGGAGTTTTATTTGGTCATTTTGCTTCTTTTTATTTCCTATTTCCCACATTTATTCATAGTTTTTATTAGATTGCAATAAATCCTATAACATTGACAGACTGACTAAAGTCAAATGACCTGCGGTTCCCACCGATAGCCGTCATTCTGATGGGTTTTTGCTGGCTGCAGCTGAAATATTCCAATGCTCCATGTCACAGAGACAGTAAATACTAAACCCTAAAGATTCTGAAGGCATGATGTAAAATAGTAACGTATAATACAGACATTTGAAGAGACAATTAAGAGAATGTTTCCATGCTTCTAAGAGTGGCCGAGGAGCCATTTAGAACTTATAAAGATGCATTGTGTGATACCAGGAACTAATTTAACTTCAAGGTGAAGCTGCTTCTGCTTTGTCGACCATCGACTGATCTCCTGAAAGTCCACCAGCGCTTTTAAAAACTGAATTTTTCATCTATGGAGGGAGTAGACGGCAGATGTTTCCACAGATGCTCTTCACCAGTGGTCAGTGAGTGATGCAGCAGATGAGCGGGAGTTGACTGGCTTCAACAGCTACTGACTCAATGTCTCCAGCCCATAGTCGGGATTCTCTACGAGATCAGACAGCAGCTTCACTCCTGAATCCTTCAGCCGGTTCCCTATCAGGTCCAGTTCTCTGAGATGGGAGGGATTGGACCTCAGCGCCGAGGCCAGAGAGTCACAGCTGATCTCTGATAAACTGCAGTACCTCAATCTAAATAAAGAAGGGAAACTTTTATAAGGTTATAAGTGAAACCAGTATTAATCTGAAAGGTTCATCAAAGGCATGATCTGTAAATATTTAATTAGTTCCAGGTTAAAAAATGATAGTAATATGTAATTACCACAATTCCAACCTCTCAGGTTTGCACTGTTCCAAAGGAGAATATATATGGTTCTGGCCCTCACTCTTCCCAGGTTCTCCCACCTCTTTCCCTCCATCTCATCATGGAGATCCATCTCACCTGTGGCTCATCTTTAAAGGCACAACCTGTCTTAGATGACTTCCTGTCTCCCTCACCATCTCCCTCCTCGTTGGCTGGTGTCTACCAGGCACCCTCACCTAGTTTTGTCTAATTTTGGTTACCATCTGTGGGCTTTTTCATTGTCCTTAATCAATTTATCATGAATAAGTGGTCCCCGTGTGGCCCTCCCTCCTGAAGGAACTGGGCACAACACACACACTCAGAAAGTGTGAGGACCCTCGGATGGAATAATGGACATTTTTGAGAATGGTGTTTACCTCAGAGTTTCCAGTCGGCAGTTTGGATCCTGGAGAAAACCACAGAGCAGCTTCGCTCCTGAATCCTGCAGCTGGTTCCGACTCAGGTCCAGTTCTCTGAGATGGGAGGGATTGGACCTCAGCGCCGAGGCCAGAGAGCCACAGCTGATCTCTGATAACTGCAGTTAAACAATCTGAAAAATGCAGGATGAGGTTATACGGTGCAGGTCTGCATGTTATCTGCGTCAGTACTAAACCTACGTTAGTTCTTAGTTGGGTCAGACCTGAATTCACGATATTCCAAGGAATTTTTTTAATGTGGTGCATCACAGCAGTGTTGAGAACAGCCTCACTTCACCATCTTAGCAGCTGGTATATAGGTAGAAAAATGAAGACTGACCTGAGCCTCTCCAGTTTACAGTTTGGACTCTCCAGTCCAGAACAGAGCCGCTTCACTCCTGAATCCTGCAACGGGTGGAGCTCAGGTCCAGAACCCTCAGATGGGAGAGGTTGGACTTCAGAGCTGAGGCCACAGAATCACAGCTGGTCTCTGATAAACTGCAGCCTCTTAGTCTAAAATAACAATTATTTTGAGAGAAGACAAATAAAAATCAACATGTACCAGAGCAAAACACAGCTTACAAGCAACAAACCTCTGGTCCTGCACCGGCTTATCTGCCGTATGTTCCTATTTTGGGTTCTTTCAGGGCGGTTGGACAAGATCTCCAGCGTATGTAAAGTGTGTGTGGTCAAAATACCTTCCAAGTTTGTGAGACCACATTTCTCAATAGCACTCAACTCTTGTCAGGAGTTGGGACAAAGCGACCCCCTCCTGATAGCTTGTGGGCGATGCTGCAGCGACCCTGCAATCCCTACACTCTCTGGTGAAACCAAATCAAAGGTTTTAGACACTGCTGGATGCTGGAAGGGTGGCTATAGTCTGGACGCATCGTTCCCCTGACTGCACATTTCTCCAACAATGATTGGCAGCTGGTGTCACTTGTTCTCCAGATGAGAGAAGGAAAGAGAGCCCCCCACAGTGTGTTTGATTGCCCCACTGCAAGCTCAATGCTGCCAGAAAACATTGCAGGAGCATCAATTCCCCTCAGGGCATCAACAAGGAGCTCAGGAAAAGGTGCAGCTGCCACCTACTAGAGACAAGCACACTGAGCTGAGATTCAAAGCCCTCTCCTCCCAAGAGAAGAGCTTGTTTGTTGGAGGCTCTTCTGGGCGATACCTGGTGCCACAGCTCCAGCTCAGCCCGTCTCTGGAGCTGAGGTGGAGCTTAGCAACTTTCATGGTTCTCCACCACTTCCTCTGGCTGAGGACCTTCTCAGCTGGTGGTTTCTGCTCCACCTTCCAAGTTGAGCAGGTGATACTTCTGCATTCCTGCCACCAGGGTCTCTGCAGAAAGACTCTTCTCTACTGTTTTATATTATATTATAGAAAATTAGGATTTTTGCTGATGTCTTAGATGTTGTTGACTAAGAGCAGGTTTTTCTTTAATAACATAGAGAGATTCGATGAGAAGAGCAAATGTATTATTTTATGAGCTCTTCCACTACTATTATATACACATACTTCCAAATTGTCTTAGATTGCAGCTGCATTTATTGCATCGTTCATAGAAAGTCATATTTGTGAGGAGAAAAACTCCAATAAGGTCATTTTCTTTAATGACCATTACAACAGAAGGAGGCGATGAACAAACAGATTTATCTAAAAATGTGTGAAAACTTATGGATGGAAACCTTTTTAAAATGGTTGCATTGTGTAGAATCGGTGTAGAATCAACTTGTTGACTTCTGATTTGGACTCCAATGGAAGTGAGGTGCAACAATTGTGGATGCTGAAAGCTTCAGATCTTCATGAAGGTTTCTGTGGTTGGACTGACCTGCTGCCCCTTTAAGAGGGAGGCAGGTTTGGGCTTCTGGCTGGAATGAAGCCACCTAAGATGAGAATGACTGCAGGCTTTCGGTACCAAGGTTTAACAGGGGGCTCACTTCACACTTGGGCTTTTCTCTTTTTTGGGATGGCTTTTCTCAGGAGAGAAGGGGCATGGCACACTGCAGCAGCTTTCTTTTTGGGGTTTTCTAGTTTTCCTTCTGATCTTTAAAAGACAGAAGAAGAACATTTTTGATTGGTCTGAATGTTTGGGCGGTTTTGTGGCCAGCCTAAACTAAAACAAGACAAATCTACAACTGATACTTCCTTTCTAGTCATTGATGACCATCCTCACATGGGACAGATTTCCACAACCAATTTAATACTGCAAATCTGTCCTGTGTGGTCTTTTTTCTGAGAACTGTAACACTACGTTTATAACAAAGATCAAACATGGAAACAGTTATTGTCTAACTAGTTACACCTGGGAAAGTACTGGATCATCTCTGACTGACCTGAGAGTCTCCAGCTTACAGAGAGGATCCTGGAGAAAACCACAGAGCAGCTTCACTCCTGAATCCTTCAGCTGGTTCTGACTCAGGTCCAGTTCTCTGAGATGGGAGGGATTGGACCTCAGCGCGAGGCCAGAGAGCCACAGCTGATCTCTGATAAGCTGCAGTCGTTCAATCTGAAAAATGCAGGATGAGGTTATACGGTGCAGGTCTGCATGATCTGCGTCAGTACTAAACCTACGTTAGTTCTTAGTTGGGTCAGACTGAATTCACGATATTCCAAGGAATTTTTTTAATGTGGTGCATCACAGCAGTGTTGAGAACAGCCTCACTTCACCATCTTAGCAGCGGTATATAGGTAGAAAAAGAAGACTGACCTGAGCCTCTCCAGTTTACAATTTGGACTCTCCAGTCCAGAACAGATCCGCTTCACTCCTGAATCCTGCAGCTTGTTGTAGCTCAGGTCCAGAACCCTCAGATGGGAGAGGTTGGACTTCAGAGCTGAGGCCACAGAATCACAGCTGGTGTCTGATAAACGGCAGTGCCATAGTCTAAAATAACAATTATTTTGAGAGAAGACAAAAAAATCAAACATGAAAACATTTATTGTCTAACTAGTGACACCTGGGAAAGTACTGGATCATCCCTGACTGACCTGAGAGTCTCCAGCTCACAGAGAGGATCCTGGAGAGCACCACAGAGCAGCTTCACTGCTGGATCCTTCAGCTGGTTCCCACGCAGGTCCAGAACCCTCAGATGGGAGGGATTGGACCTCAGCGCCGAGGCCAGAGAGCCAGTGATCTCTGATAAACTGCAGTACCACAGTCTGGAAAAGGAATAAATGGGGCAAATAAAAACACATTTCTAAATATGAAAATGAAGAGAAAAGCAGAAAATGTAAAGAAATTTAGAAAAGACCAACAGAGGCCTCCTGACCTGAGCGTCTCCAGTCTGCAGTTTGGATGCATCATTGCAGAAGACAGGAACTTTACTCCGGCATCTGTCAGGCTTGGTTCTTGCTTAAGCTCAGCTCCCGTAGATGAGAAGGGTTTGACGTCATTGCTGAGGCCACAACTTCCCAATGACTCTTTGAAAGAAAACTACCAAACAGTCTGTTGTGTATGAAACAAAAATAGTGAGTCAAACTTTGGATTTCTAATCAACTTATCTGAGAATCTACCTCAACACAAATGTAGCTCATTTCCTGGAAAAGCTAAATTCAACACCAGTAGAGAGCAACAGTTTGAACGACCATCAGATCTGAAATGCAACTGAATATTCTCAACATTTGTCTTATTTTAGAACAGCTCATAATTACTCAATATTTAAAATGATTGTAGCAAATGGTTTTTAGAGAACGTGCATCTTTTTATCTGTCTATCGGCTCTTTGGATATTTTGCATTTCATCCAATTTGTACGATGGTGCGTCAAGTCTTAATTCAGCGATCCGATCGATGACATCAGAGTCTCTGGTTGCATCGATTGCCCTCAGCTTCTGTTCTATCTGCCTGTTTCCCTTCAAATCATTTTCACTGCACCTTTTGTTGCTAGTGATGAAGTTGCCACCTAACGGGTGTGGAAAGGCTCAAACAACTTTGTGGGTCACATAAAGGCTCCAAACGGAACCGCCACAAAGACCTAAAACACCCATTTAAACCAACGAGGCCGGCTGTTTTTACGTTGAACAAATGAAGCAAAATAGTCACGTGTCATTAGTTAAAATGTGTTTTTCTGTCGTTAGAATACGATGTATACAAACAAACAAAAGTGATTTAATGACATGACAGTAATTTCATGATAGTCAGTTAACTTGTGGCTCCTATTATTCCTGCCTCATGTTGGTTTGTCTGGATTGACCTTTGAACTTATATCCAGCCAGTGTTGAACATTTCTGGATGAATTGTTGTTGTTTTTAATTTATGGACGCTGCAATGGAGATAAAGAATTGAAGGAATGACCACTGGAGGGGGTATTGCTACCTGACATGATCCACTCGCTTGATTTAAACGCCGATGTCCGGCCCCAAAAATCTTTACTTACACGACCTTCCTGCAGTTCCTCACAGCTGGAATCAGGCGACGTCGTCCCTCCTCTGAGGTTTTGTACTGCTGCAGGTTCAGCTCATCCAGAACCTCCTCTGACATCTGCAGCAGGTAGGCCAGAGCTGAACAGTGGATCTCTGACAGTTCCTCTCTGATTTCTCCCCTGACTTCAGGAACTCTTGGATCTCCTGATGGACTGACTGATCCTTCATCTCCATCAAACAGTGGAAGATGTTGATGCTTCTGTCTGGGGAGAATTCATCACTGTTCTCCTCCTTCAGGTTGTTGAGGACCTTCTGGATGGTTTCTGGGTGGCTGTTCCTCTGATCCAACAGTCCACCCAAGATCCTCTGATTGGACTCCAGAGAGAGACCATGAAGGAAGCGAACAAACAAGTCCAGGTGGCCATTTTCACTTTTGAGAGATTTCATTAGTGCTCTCCTGAGGAAGTCATCAAGAGATGTGACTGGATCGTTATTATACAACCCAGCAAACCCGGAAAAGGGGATTGGTTCAGAATATTCTAGGAACTGATATATAACCGCTGTGTTTTTCCTGGTGTAACGGTGGAACATGTAGACGGCAGCCAGAAACTCCTGAATGCTCAGATGAACAAAGCAGTAGACTGATTTCTGGAAGATCACACTCTCTCTCTTGAAGATCTCTGTACAAACTCCTGAGTACACCGACACCTCGGAGACGTCCAGTCCACATCGCTCCAGGTCTTCTGAGTAGAACATGATGTTTCCTTTCTCCAGATGTTCAAACGCCAGCCGACCCAACTTCAGAAGGAGTTCTTTATCAGCCTCAGTCAGTTCCTCTGGTCTCTGCTTTCCTCCATACTTCTGCTTCTTCCTCTTCATCTGAACCCTCAGGAAGTGTGAGTAGAGGTCAGTCAGGGTTTGGGGCAGCTCTCCTCTCTGGTCTCTGGTCATCATGTCCTCCAGAACTATAGCAGTGATCCAGCAGAAAACTGGGATCAGACACATGATGTGGAGGCTCCTGGAGGCCTTGATGTGTGAGATGATTCTCTTGGACAGATCTTCATCACTGAACCTCCTCCTGAAGTACTCCTCCTTCTGGGAGTCAGTGAAGCCTCGTACTTCTGTGATCCTGTCAACACACGAGGGAGGAATCTGATGGGCTGCTGCAGGTCTGGAGGTGATCCAGATGAGAGCTGAGGGAAGCAGGTTCCCCTGGATGAGGTTCACCAGGAGCACGTCAACTGACGATACTTGTGTGACTTCAGAGATGAGCTGATGCTTGTTGAAACCCAGTGAAAATCTGCTTTCATCCAGGCCATCAAAGATGAACAGAAGTTTCCAGACAGTCAGATCTTCTGCTCTGATCTTCTGTAATGTTGGATGGAAAACATGAAGCAGTGAGAGAAGACTGTGCTGCTCATCTCTGATCAAGTTCAGCTCCCTGCATGAGAGCGGAAGCACCAGACTGATGTCTTGGTTCTCCAAACCTTCTGCCCAGTCCAGACTGAACTTCTGCACTGAGAAGGTTTTTCCAACGCCGGCGACACCGTTGGTCAGAACCACTCTGATGTGTCTCTGTTGCTCAGATAAGACTTTGAAGATGTCCTGGCACTTGATTGGAGTGTCCTGGATGTTCTTCTTGGAGGTTCTCTCAAGCTGTCTCACCTCATGTTGTGTGTCCACCTCCTCACTTTGTCCCTCAGTGATGTAGAGCTCAGTGTAGATCTTGTTCAGCAGGGTTCCACTTCCTGCTTCATGAGTTCCTTCAGTCACATGTTCACATCTTCTCTTCAGACTCATCTTATGACCTTCTATCACCTCCTGCAGTTCACCACCCTCTGAAACAAACAATCTTTTAAATCCTTTTACAATTGTCATCTACAGCAGTAACACAGATGTCCTCAACTGGAAAATATTCTGTCATGTTTGAATGATAGAAGCAACAGTCGGGTAATGACCCATCTCACTGTCACTTTTAAATGTTATGTCTTCTTATGTACACCTATTCTTTTATTTCATTGGGTTTCAATCTAATTTAGTCTATAACAACCATTTCCATGTCTTCCAAGAGTTTGCTTGGACTAAACAGCTGGTAAAAGCTGGATGATATTTAGAAAAACACATCAAACCTTCTCCAAACACATCATACTCAGCAGACCCATTGTCCTGTAAAGGTCACCTGCCTTCAACTCTTTAACACTTTCCAGAACTAAATGACTAAATGTTGCTAAATACTGTCTAAGCATTTAGGAAGGTCTTCAGAGGGTCCAGGGGTTCCAGTGGAACCAAACAAGTGCTATCTGGATCTTCTCTTGCACATTGTAAATACACAAGTTGTTCCTTTATTCCAACCCAAAAGTATCTTATAAATACAAATGTAGGAGCTTACGTGAGACGCTGTTGTTCAGGTCGGCGGTCTGCAGTTCAGTTCTCTGTTTCTTTTCACCCTCGGGACAGGAGGAATCTCCAACGGAAGCAGTCCGTTTCGGATAGCTGTCAAAAATGGGAATAGTGGTTATACATGTCTACTGGGCGTTAGCAACGCCTAAGAAAGGCTGCGTTCACTTCTACTTTCAGTTTGCTCTGACAGTTGAAGATTGAATGAACACTGAGCAAAACATATAAAGTTATTTACGTTCTAACAAGCTCGTTTAGTTGGAGAAAAGTGTATTTGATCTAAGTGTTTAGTGGCTTTTCCTCATTGTGAATTTATGTTAAAAATAAAAGTGCCAAATCAGGAACATAAACTCATAGAATAGAACAAAAGTTCTCCATTTATGCTCCAAATACAGTAGTCTGGTCTCTGAAACTGATCATTAAATAGCACAGAGGTCACGCGTATTCAAAAGCTTATTTCAACCATTTAGAAATGACTGATATTATTGTCTGTGGGTTTATTAGAACCAGGAGCCTTATAAATAGACTTTTTAATGAATTTTCATGACATGTGGTGGAACAGTGTGGCAGAACAAGCTGCACAGACCTGCCATGTCTTACCCATCCGTATCTAAATGGAGAGCTGGAGCACTCTGCAATGATGGATATTGTTGGGAAACTTTAAAATATATGCCTAGGAATTTTAGTGAGATGATGTTAACCCATGTAGGAGAAATGACCAGTTAAAAACACAAGCAATTTTCAGTTTTAAAAGATTTACCACACTAAAGTTAACATGGGAGTTAATGGGAGCGAACGCCTGACATGTTGGTGCACCGTTTCATTTTAAGGACCTGATGAATTTCATTTTTCACGATAGTAGAGGCTAATACCCACAAAATGATGTTTTGTATGGTTGTGAAATGTTCTAAGGCAGAGTTATGTGGTTCAGAAAACCTTACTTTAAAGGTGAGCCTTGAGGTCTGATACCAAAGTTTAAAGGGTGCCACACAAACACATCATCACGCTTTAGTTTTCTTACATTTTATCTGAACTTCTGAAGTCTATTATTCCATGTTTGGACCGGTCACTCTTCAGGGACACCCAGCTGGGCACTGTGGACTCTGCTCTGTCCTCGTCCATCCTGAGGAAACATCAGAAATAGTGATGAGACTGTGATGAAGGTAAATAATCTGGAGAGGTTGTAGTTCAATAATCCCAATTCACTGCATTTTTATCAAACAGGAACATTTCTAATCCATTCTGGATAACAACTGAATCAATAAATCAATGATGTCTCTGTATCATTTTCATGTTTTCAGAGTTTAAGCTGCTTTTTTAACTGTTCCCTGCAGTGAGAAAAGAACTGGCACCTTTTCCAGCCCCTCATCCTGCAGCACTGAATGTGCTCTAAAGTTCTTTCCAGAGCAAACGTCTCTGCACTTGCAGCAACATGTTGTAGTCATGGATCCGTGAGGAGAACCGGATACAGGAAACGCCCCCACTTTGATCCCAAAACCCAACTGGTGGCCAACGGTGGTCCGGCAACGACGGGGACGCTGGTCCATCGGGCCGACAACACTGGTTTTCCACAGGCCAACATGGTGAAAGGACTGTGCACCGTTTCATTTTAAAGAGCTGATGAATTTCATTTTTCACGATAGTAGAGGCTAATACCCACAAAATGATGTTTTGTGTGGTTGTGAAATGTTCTAAGGCAGAGTTGTGGTTCAGAAAACCTTACTTTAAAGGTGAGCCTTGAGGTCCAATACCGAAGTTCCTCAAAGGTTCGTCTTTGGACCTGTCGCTCTTCATGGACACACAGCTGGGCACTGTGGACTCTGCTCTCTCTTCCTCTTCCATCACACATTCGCTCATTTTTAAATGTGAGTCTAAACGGTTAAGCAGGAACAGTCTGCTGACACAGAAAAGAAGATTAAAGAACATGATTCTCAGCATGAAGACAAGCAGAGGTCTGTCCAATGACGTATTGTCGGCTCATTCACATCAAAATCTATTATATGATGTCACCCTGTACATCATACAGGCCACATATATATTGGGAAAAGTTTTGGGACATCTTAAAAGTTTACACCATGTTAAATATAAAATAGTTGTGGAAAAAATGTTTCTCCTGGGTGTTTCAGAAGGTGCGGTGGCATTAGACGGACGCACACAAATACAAATGAAATCATTTTTTATCTGGTTATGGTTTACAAGAAAACCTAAATTCTTTCAAGATGTCAGTTCTCAACATTAAATTCAACAAATAAGATGAGAATGCATTCAAAACTAAACAGAAATACGTCATCACATCATCAAAGTGGGTCAAATGCAGCATCATCTTCTGTCATCTCAGACAGGATTCCAAGAAGAGGATCTTCATTTTCAACAACGCACCTTGACATCTCATCATGGCTCGTCTGTCAGATTACAAGCAGCTTTTTTTGATCAGGCGCATCATGTTTCTCACCAACACATGATGGTGCTGGAAAAAACATCTGTAGCCTGACCTAGAGGTCAAAACTCTGCATGGCGTGCACAGCTACTAGTTGCAGCTGGTGGTTGTGGCGGAGGAGATCCCAAACATATCTAGCAAGCTTGTTTTGGAGCAGAGCTTGTCCACCACCTCTGACCCCACTCATCACAGAAGTCCCACCATATCCATGGCCAGGTGTGTTGGCAGCATTGGAGCCAGCCTCAGGAAAAAGGTGTGTCAATATCTCAGAAGTGATGATCAAGTTGCCACGACCCAACAGAAGTCAAGCAACCCAACATGCTGAATAGAATAGATGACACACAGCAAAGGGCAAAAAACACCCAATTCTGCTCAGACTAATCTGATCTGACCACATGTTCAGGAACAAAAATATCAAAACACCATGGGTTTAGGTTTCCTTTCGTTTTCTTGACTGCTTCATTCAAAACAGAACACATTTCATAAATCCATAATAACAAATTCATATTCCACAAAGACCCAGTTGTTAAAACAATAAAATGGAATGCCTTGATCTCTCCCTCTTTCCATACTCTCCTTTTTTAAATAAAGGATTGATTGTCCCCCTGGTGGAGGACAAAGAGAGGAGGCTAAAACTGTCGCGTTTGTGTCCCTCTTTCCGTGGATTTTTCCACTAACTGCAAATATTATTGTGACTTATTGTGAGTATTAAAATGTGCTTCCTCAACCTCTAAAATGTTGGCTCAGGGTTAGCGGAAAACGCAGTTAGAGGAAACACGCTACAAAGTTTGATCATCCGTCACAACATTCCCGTCGACCAGCCGCAATGTGCGTCCGAAACACGCGCACGCTCATTGCGCACACGCAGCTTATTAAGCCGCATCTCGCAGCGGAACATTGATTCGAGACGACAGCAGTGAAAGAACCAAATGCTACCTGAATATTAGAGGTTTTCCATCAGGGCTCGGTCACTCAAGATGGAGCCCGAAGTTGAGAACTTTCCTTTCGCTTCTTCTTCCTCTACACGTCACGTGTTTGTGGTTGGATCGCGTCATATCCAGCACAGCGCCTCTCTTCAGAACAATTTGGTCCACGTTTTAACTGAAATACTGGGAAACAACTGGAGTTCGTCTGACAGATGTTCGTTTTTGGGTGCGGAATCAAACTGGGTCAACTTTTTGATCTATAGGATCCCCTCTGGTTCAAAGTGTCCCCTAGGATATTGACAGTACTGACCTTTTGGGGACTGCACACACCTCTCTAATGGTGACGGCACCAACGGAGCTGATCCAGTTGTCATCAGCTGGCCAGTCTGACTCCAGCTCATTAGGGGAAATTTGCTGATCTGGAGGAGAAGCTTTCAAAACTTGACGGGCTGGGGGGGAAATGACTGTAATTTTGGAATCAGCGTGCCAATTTTATTTTTAATCAGAATAATTTAGAATAATTTCAACAGGATATTTTCAAATTGTTCCCCAGTGGAGCTGCCAACTGAATATGGTGACCTGCTCCTACACACAGAAATCCGATGGCTCAGCAGGGGACGGATTTTGCTTCCTTTTTTGTCCCTTTTGAGTGAAATAAAAGAGTTCATGCAGTCCAGAGGGGAGACGCCGCGCTGCTGGAGGACACTGGCTGGACACTGGACCTTGCATTTTTAACAGACATTACTGGGAAATGGAACAGTTTGAACTGGGAGCTGCAAGGCAAAGGTGAGACTGTTGCTGATAGGATCAGTGCTGTAAATGCATCTAAAGCCAAGATGAACATTTTCTCTGTGCATTTACAGACAAAAGGTGCTGCACTTCCCCTCTGTGCAGATGGTGCTGAGAGACAACGCTTCCTGCATGTGAGGCTTTGGACTAAAGCGCAGAAAAGTGCTCTCAGCTCGTAAAAAGACTTGGGCAAGAGTTTGAGAACAGGTTTTGGGACCTGGATCAGCTTGAGCCATGTGTGTCCTTCATTTCTAACCCTTTCATGAACGTGGACATATCATGCATTGCTCAGCAGTTCAGTGCAACCTTCAGCCTGGATGCTGCACAGATGCTAATTGAAATTGGAACATTGTGAAATGAGCTGCAGCTCAAAGCCTCTCAGGCTGCACCAAACTTTTGCTGCCTTGTTGACACAGAAAAGTACAGTGGTGTATGTACAGCAGCTATGGAGGTTGCAAGCCTTTTTGGTTCAACCTCTCTTTGTGAATCAGCCTTTTCTGACAGGAACTTCATCAAGAACCAACACAGAAGACGCCTCCCTGATGCACATCTGCCAGACTCACTCAGAGCTGCACTGTCAAGTTCCCCACCAGAGGACAACACACTGGTAACCGCAGCAACGCCAGGCTTCCCCCCAACGGACAAAGAACGGACACTAGATTTGGTGTCTCCTTCAGAATTTGTTAATGTGTTTGTAAAATGGAACAATTGTTTATGTTAAAATGTTCATGTGAAAAAATCTGCAGACTGAAGTGTGAAGTTCAAAACGTAATCAGATTTATTTTAAAATCTGAAAGTTTATTTTGTATTTTACATGATTTATTATTCGTACAAACGTGGTGCAAAGTAATTCATGATTTGTTAAAAATGTCAGTGGCTGGTAAAAATGGGACATTGTGATTTCCTAGGACTGTTGGAGAAGTGATCATTTTAAAATGGTTTGAACATTTATTTCAATTTGAAAAACACTTGCACTAAGACAAAATCTAGAAATAAAGTGTTGCATATTGATATTCATCTGTTCCCGATCTTGTTAAATCATTGTTGATTTGATTGTGAGGAATCATTAACATGATCAGTGTCTTTGCAGAGATGAATATCATTAACTATTAATAATGACATTTAGTTAAAGGTAAATTGAGCAAATTGGCTATTTCAGAAGTGTGTATCAAACTGGGGCCCTTCACATGATTCAGTACCCAGGAAGTAGCTCTCCGTCTCAGAAAGGTTGGTGACCCCTGTGCTACAGAGTCAAGTTTAGAGGAGAAATATGCTATTGGCTTCATTTTAGCTCCACTGTTGAGCTCAGACTGAGGTCATCAAATGTCCTGTGCCATCAACCATCTGAACCAAAGGTTTGCTGTAATCTGGCAAAGCTAAAGCTGTGCTCCACACCAAGGCTTGCTTCATGTCACAGAAGGCCGTTTCTGCATTTTCAGTCCATTTAGTGGAGAAGTCATTTTTAAGTTTCATACATCAGTCTTTGCAACGGTGCTGTAATTTCAGCATAATTTGGCCCCAGTTGCAACAATAATTAGTCCTAAAAAGGACATCATTTGCTTTGTAGTCTGGTTTCGGAGCTTGCAGAATAGCTGTTTTATGGCCCTCTATGATAGTGGGATGGACACCGTCTCTCCTAATCAGACCAGGTTTTCCCCAAAAAGTGCTCCAACTGTCTACAAAGGCCACCTGGTTTTCGGGGCACCACCGTGACAGCCAGCGACGGAGCGACGACATGCGGCTAAACATCTCATCGCTGGCCAGATTGGGGAGGGGACCAGAGAATGCTCCGGAGTCCCACATCGTTTTAGCGTAGTTGCACACCGACTCCAAGTTACCGTATTTTCCGGACTATAAGCCGCTACTTTTTCCTAAACTTTAAACACTGCGGCCTTATTTATGGGTTTTTCTTCCACCGCTAGGGGCGCTCTAATCGGAACTAGAATCAAAACTAAGAAAAATCAATGCAAAGAAGAAAACGCTACTTTTTCTTTAGCAGATAGAACACGGACGACAAATTACCAACTGTTAATTGTTTTCAAATCCTCGCCCCTTCATCATGGAACCCACACGAAGAAGTTCGTATGATGCAGGTTTTAAGTTGAAGGCCATTGATCTAGCTAGCCAGGAAGGAAACCGCGCTGCTGCACGCAAGCTTAGCGTTAATGAATGTATGGTGAGACGTTGGGGGCGGCGCGGGAGGAGCTAATGCAATGCCCAAAGTCGAAAAAAGCTTTCAGGGGACATAAAAGCAGGTGGGCTGAACTTGAAAATGTCCTGGAGGACTGGGTGAACACACAGCGAGCAGGTGGCCGAGGTGTTTCCACTCTACAGATCCGACTTAAAGCCAAAACAATTGCCCGCGAAATGAATATTGAAGATTTCAAAGCGGGGCCGTCATGGTGTTTCAGATTGATGAAACGTAAAAACCTGTCCATCAGGACACGGACCACTCTCTGTCAGGAACTCCCCCCTGACTATCAGGAAAAAATTAAAAACTTCCACAAATTCGTTGAAACAAAGATCCAAGAACACTCCATCGGACCAGACGACATAATAAATATGGACGAAGCACCTTTGACGTCTGCTCTGCCTCTGACCAGGACTGTTAACAAGACAGGCGCATCATCCGTGTTGTTGAAAACAACAGGCCACGAGAGAACGCACTTCACCTGCGTTCGGGCATGCACGGCATCCGGACAACAACTTCCACCACTGGGGATTTTTAGTGGCATAGTGGTCAAAGTAACACCAAAGGGGGGATGATGGAAGGCCTGATGAAGGAATGGTTAACGGAGTGCTACAGCAAGCGCGCAGGAGGAGTTTTTCACCGGAAAAAAGCACTGCTTGTTTTGGATAGCATGAGGGCCCACATCACAGGTTCTGTGGAAGCAGCGATCACCAAAACAAACTCTATTCCAGCTGTGATTCCTGGAGGTGCAACAAAGTATTTGCAGCCACTTGACATCTGTGTGAATCGGGCATTTAAAGCTGCACTCCGGGTTGAGTGGGAGACTTGGATGACAAGTGGTGAGAAATCATTCCCAAAAACCGGCCGCATGCGAAAAGCGTCCTTTTCTGATGTCTGTCAGTGGATCCCAACAGCGTAGAGTGCTGTGAAAGAATCCACGATCCCCAACGGGTTCCGAAAGGCTGGACTGCTACGCGAAGAGAGCGGCGCACCTTCAGAGCCAACTTCAGCGGAGGATGATACGGAGAGCGAGACTGATGGAGACAGATGTGACGAAGCTTCTGGGGTTGTTCAACTCCGACACTGAAGAAGACGACTTCATGGGTTTCAGCCAAGATGATGAAAGTGACTTGTGATTTCAAACACAGGAGAAATGAAGAGAAATACTGGTTATTTTCTCTTGGTTCTGTTCCGTTTTAATCAACAAAGTTGCTGCCGTGTTAAAAGGCACTGTTAGGAAAGAATCTGTTCAGGTACTTACATGTACATTTACAGTTCAAAATTTCTGTACATGCAGTAAATATCTAATTTTTCAACATAAATATCTGCGGCTCATTATGATGGGACGAGCGACACTTTGCGTTACACTGTGCGAGAGCTCAAGATGTGAAACCCCGTACGGTGCGTGTTACGCTTTAAGAAAGAATCACGTGACGATACAGGAATTGTATCGTTTGGATGAGCCGCGGCAAAGTGTGTTTTAAGGAAACAAACTGTATCGACATGTCGTGGGTTTGTTGGATGGAGTTTTGCAGTTGCGCAATTATGGATCGTTCTAAGAAGTTTTCCCCAGTGTGGAATAATTTTGATCTTGTGACTCCAAACAGGGAAATCTTTTTCTCCTTTGAGCATGTTTACTGTTGAATACAATTTTTAACGGTGGCGCTTTATCAGTTTATCAAGTGAATGACCTGTGATACATATGATAGTCAAGTCAAGAGCCTTACAGTTGTTTTATTCATTTTATAGGGTGTCTGTTTATTTAACAAGTGAATGCAATGCGCCACCTTAGTTTTTACTCTGTTCTAGTAAGAGGTTTGAATTGAAGTGCATCAACTTGCACTTAAAACTCTCTGCTCACCATCGTCATCTGCACCGTGTGAAAGAGTATTTTCTAAGGCCGGGGAGCTGGTGTCTAAGAGGAGAAATTGCCTCCAAAAACTTTTGTTCCTCAAAAAAATTCATAAACTAGTCACTTTTTTGTATTTTCATATGATTTAACAGTTAAGTTAACAAAGAATGTGTGTACATAAGTAAAAATTGTAACTCTGAATTGTAACTCAAATTTGCGATATTTTACATACCAACTCAGTTTAGCAAACAAGGAATTCCTTTACCTGCAATCATTTTATAACTACTGCAGGGTCACTAGTGGGTGACCAACACCGTATCAATACAGTGCCCACACAGTTTGTGTAGTGTGTCAATACACTCCTTGAGGTATCATCGTCCCATCACTATGGCTCATAACCCGGTGCGGCTTGTATATCTTTTTTTTACTTAAAATTTTATTTTTAAATTGAGCGGATGCGACTTATAGTCTGGAAAATACGGTAATTTTGGTGACCTCCGACTGACGAAGCCGGGTGTCGTTGGGTCCGACGTGAATAATAACTTTACCAAATTGACGTTTACTTCTCGCCAGGAGCTTTAGATTGGCTTCTACGTCGGCCGCTCTGGCCCCCGGAATGCACTTGACTACGGTCGGTGTGCGATGCCGGGGGGGGGGGCGCGTGTGACCCTGGGGAACATGTTTGTTTTGCCGTACTAGAATAAAGTGTAATTGCACGTCCACTATAGTAGGTGGCAGTGGCGCTCTCATTGTCAGAGTGTGCAGGCAGTATTAGCTCTATGGTGGAGAGGTTTTTGTCCCGAGCAGCCGGGATCGTCTTCAGAACAGCCCGACAACAAGCAGACTTTTCCGCTCTTAAGGAGCCGAGGGAAGTTTTTAACGAAAAGAGCCCGAGGCCCCTCCCGTTCCCGGAGAGAGACGATC
>NC_079533.1:764709-812539 GCF_003711565.1 Takifugu flavidus
GGTGTAAAGGAGGTGAAGCCGCGCCTCAGTGACTCTACTTTGGTGTTTTAGAAACTAACAGTTATTAGATGAATATACAGTGTGCACGTACGCGCACACGTGTGTATAAACACTTAATACACGCGTGTGCGTGGATGTAGACTTTTTAGTACTTTGGGTTCATAGACTTTTTAGTATTTTGCAGATACGTGTCTGTATATAAACCAGATCCTCCTGTAATAAAGAACTAAAGGCTGACTGTTGTCACGTGACCTGTCTCCGTCTGTGTCCGATGATGGAACCTGCCTGGAACATCTGGTGCACAGAAAAAGCAAAACAGCTCACAGAACTGGTCCAGTTTAGACCCAAAAATGACAATAAATAATGAAAATGTGTGACGCAGTAGAAAAATGGACGAACTTTCTATTGGTCATTGACAGTTTCAGTCATCATCAGAATTCATCAGAAATATTTAAACCAACAAACTACACACAGAACCGCAAAGTTTAGAGCTTAAAGGGAGCGACAGGTGAAGATTTAAAGCTCAACGCAGCTGAAGAAGTTCCAAAAAGGAGAAATATCATGTGGTGCTTTACCGCCACCCGGTGGACAGGCGTGGACTGCAGACAATAGTTAAACGCGCTCCGACACATTCTGACCTCTGCTGCTCCTCCTGGACTCCAGGGCTGCAGAAATATGCTGCTTTTACAAGTCTTTCAAATCTGTCAAGCATCATAAATCTTATTTATTTATTTAACTAAGTTAGTCAGTTTTCATTTAAATGCAAAAACATATTTATGGCATTAAAATAGCAAAACAACGTTTAATCTTGAACCCTCCCAGAATGCTTTTATAGTAGTGGAATATTAATCAACAGCCATAAAGTTGTTCATTAACAGAGGAAAGAGGAAAGGTCAAAGTATTCCGTTCAGACTGAGCAGGAAGACTGAAGACCGACAAGGTGAGTAAACGAAGAGCATTATTGAAAAGAATTGACAGTTGTGTTTGGAGATAAAATCAGATTTGAAAACATTTTTGTTACTATTGAAGAGCTGCATAGAGCTGAAGAATTCTTGGCTTAAGAAAATTCAACAAGACTTCATATTTAGTTTTAGCACAAAGCATCGTTATACATTATAAATGAAGAGGGCTTATTTAACTTTCTTATAGTCTGGCTTTAGTTATAGTTGAATAGTCTTTCTAAGTGAAGTTTAGTTTATTTTTCTGCTCTTTGTTACTGATCCTAAAAGAACTTTGAACTTTAAACCCTCCCAGAATGCTTTAATGGTAGTAATATATACGCCATGAAGCTGTTGATTAGGTTTTAAAAGTGAAAGTATTCTGTTCAGACGAAGCAGGAAGAGCGACATTTTTGTGACAGGTGAAAAGCTCTAGAGTTATTAGAGCTGTTCAACAGTCCAGGTCACAGCTGGATATTTTGGTATTACCTGTCAAACAACATCTAATCGTGTGCAAGTTAGCATCTCTCAGCCGGACCAATTTAAGACAATAAACTAAATAACTAAATCCACACAGGATCACAGGACACCAACAGGATTTTGGGTTCATGTTGCACGTTTTCTCCCAGTGGTTTATTGTTCTATGTTGTGGAACCACTGTGAAAGAAATGCAGGAGTGGGTGTCATTTCTTTCATCTATTTTAAAGAGAGCAGTGATCTTTGAGGACTTGGATCATAGAAATAATTGAAGAGGGGAACAAAGGAGGGAAGTTAAAAAGTCCTGACTAGTATGTTATGTAGCACCAGATCATTTAGTGGCTGAGCTGAAGACAGTCCTTTCACCATGTTGGCCTGTGGAAAACCAGTGTTGTGGGCCCGATGGACCAGCAGAGTTTTGACCTCTAGGTCAGGCTACAGATGTTTTTTCCAGCACCATCATGTGTTGGTGAGAAACATGATGCGCCTGATCAAAAAAGCTGCTTGTAATCTGACAGACGAGCCATGATGAGATGTCAAGGTGCGTTGTTGAAAATGAAGATCCTCTTCTTGGAATCCTGTCTGAGATGACAGAAGATGATGCTGCATTTGACCCACTTTGATGATGTGATGACGTATTTCTGTTTAGTTTTGAATGCATTCTCATCTTATTTGTTGAATTTAATGTTGAGAACTGACATCTTGAAAGAATTTAGGTTTTCTTGTAAACCATAACCAGATAAAAAATGATTTCATTTGTATTTGTGTGCGTCCGTCTGATGCCACCGCACCTTCTGAAACACCCAGGAGAAACATTTTTTCCACAACTATTTTATATTTGGAGGAACATGGTGTAAACTTTTAAGATGTCCCAAAACTTTTTTCCAATATATATGTGGCCTGTATGATGTACAGGGTGACATCATATAATAGATTTTGATGTGAATGAGCCGACAATACGTCATTGGACAGACCTCTGCTTGTCTTCATGCTGAGAATCATGTTCTTTAATCTTCTTTTCTGTGTCAGCAGACTGTTCCTGCTTAACCGTTTAGACTCACATTTAAAACTGAGCGAATGTGTGATGGAAGAGGAAGAGAGAGCAAAGTCCGTAGTGTCCAGCTGTGTGTCCATGAAGAGCGACAGGTCCAAAGAGAACCCTGAAAACTTCGGTATGGGACCTCAAGGCTCACCTTTAAAGTAAGGTTTTCTGAACCACATAACTCTGCCTTAGAACATTTCACAACCATACAAAACATCATTTTGTAGGTATTAGCCTCCACTATCGTGAAAAATGAAATTCACCAGCTCTTTAAAATGAAACGGTGCACAGTCCTTTCACCATGTTGGCCTGTGGAAAACCAGTGTTGTGGGCCCCATGGACCAGCGTCCCCGTCGTTGCCGGACCACCGTTGGCCACCAGTTGGGTTTTGGGATCAAAGTGGGGGCGTTTCCTGTATCCGGTTCTCCTCACGGATCCATGACTACAACATGTTGCTGCAAGTGCAGAGACGTTTGCTCTGGAAAGAACTTTAGAGCACATTCAGTGCTGCAGGATGAGGGGCTGGAAAAGGTGCCAGTTCTTTTCTCACTGCAGGGAACAGTTAAAAAAAGCAGCTTTAACTCTGAAAACATGAAAATGATACAGAGACATCACTGATTTATTGATTCAGTTGTTATCCAGAATGGATTAGAAATGTTCCTGTTTGATAAAAATGCAGTGAATTGGGATTATTTAACTCCAACCTCTCCAGATTATTTACCTTCATCACAGTCTCATCACTATTTCTGATGTTTCCTCAGGATGGACGAGGACAGAGCAGAGTCCACAGTGCCCAGCTGGGTGTCCCTGAAGAGTGACCGGTCCAAAGATGGAGGAATAATAGACTTCAGAAGTTCAGAGGAAATGTAAGAAAACTAAAGCGTGATGATGTGTTTGTGTGGCAGCTGTTAGTCACATTAACAGCAGCAGGTTGTGAGTTTATTATTGGAGATGTTTAACACTTAAACCTCAGACAGTCATAGAGTTACAGACTTAATGTGAATATTGTTGATTAGAAACAAGAATCATGTTTAAACTGAAAGATGAATTCAGACATAAATTCTGGAACAATATTGAGTCTTGATCAGGTTCTTTCATCCTATAAATCAAAGGACTAATAGAGATGTGTTTCATAGTGAGAGGGGGGAGCACATCCTATCAAACTGGGACCAGGCAGCTCCACCAGGAGAGTCCTCTTGTTCACAATCTGGAAGCAGATCTGGAGATGCTGAAATGAAGCCCAAACAAAGTAAAACTGTTCAATATGAGATTAACTTGTGATGTCATGAATTTGTAGTTGTGTTGATGATTTATTATAGATGGAAATCATTGGTTTACTTATGTTCAGGAAGTGATCTGCAGGAGGTGATAGAAGGCCATAAGATCAGTCTGAAGAGAAGATGTGAACATGTGACTGAAGGAACTCATGAAGCAGGAAGTGGAACCCTGCTGAACAAGATCTACACTGAGCTCTACATCACTGAGGGACAAAGTGAGGAGGTGGACACACAACATGAGGTGAGACAGCTTGAGAGAACCTCCAAGAAGAACATCCAGGACACTCCAATCAAGTGCCAGGACATCTTCAAAGTCTTATCGGAGCAACAGAGACACATCAGAGTGGTTCTGACCAACGGTGTCGCCGGCGTTGGAAAAACCTTCTCAGTGCAGAAGTTCAGTCTGGACTGGGCAGAAGGTTTGGAGAACCAAGACATCAGTCTGGTGCTTCCGCTCTCATGGAGGGAGCTGAACTTGATCAGAGCTGAGCAGCACAGTCTTCTCTCACTGCTTCATGTTTTCCATCCAACATTACAGAAGATCAGAGCAGAAGATCTGACTGTCTGGAAACTTCTGTTCATCTTTGATGGCCTGGATGAAAGCAGATTTTCACTGGGTTTCAACAACCATCAGGTCATCTCTGATGTCACACAAGTATCGTCCGTTGACGTGCTCCTGGTGAACCTCATCCAGGGGAACCTGCTTCCCTCAGCTCTCATCTGGATCACCTCCAGACCTGCAGCAGCCTATCAGATTCCTCCCTCGTGTGTTGACAGGATCACAGAAGTACGAGGCTTCACTGACTCCCAGAAGGAGGAGTACTTCAGGAGGAGGTTCAGTGATGAAGATCTGTCCAAGAGAATCATCTCACACATCAAGGCCTCCAGGAGCCTCCACATCATGTGTCTGATCCTAGTTTTCTGCTGGATCACTGCTATAGTTCTGGAGGACATGATGACCAGAGACCAGAGAGGAGAGCTGCCCCAAACCCTGACTGACCTCTACTCACACTTCCTGAGGGTTCAGATAAAGAGGAAGAAGCAGAAGTATGGAGGAAAGCAGAGACCAGAGGAACTGACTGAGGCTGATAAAGAACTCCTTCTGAAGTTGGGTCGGCTGGCGTTTGAACATCTGGAGAAAGGAAACATCATGTTCTACTCAGAAGACCTGGAGCGATGTGGACTGGACGTCTCCGAGGTGTCGGTGTACTCAGGAGTTTGTACAGAGATCTTCAAGAGAGAGAGTGTGATCTTCCAGAAATCAGTCTACTGCTTTGTTCATCTGAGCATTCAGGAGTTTCTGGCTGCCGTCTACATGTTCCACCGTTACACCAGGACAGACACAGTGGTTATATATCAGTTCCTAGAATATTCGAAACCAAACGACTTTTCCTGGTTTTCATGGTTGTTTACAAATAACGATCCAGCCACATCTCTTGATGACTTCCTCAGGAGAGCACTAATGAAATCTCTCAAAAGTGAAAATGGCCACCTGGACTTGTTTGTTCGCTTCCTTCATGGTCTCTCTCTGGAGTCCAATCAGAGGATCTTGGGTGGACTGTTGGATCAGAGGAACAGCCACCCAGAAACCATCCAGAAGGTCCTCAACAACCTGAAGGAGGTGAACAGTGATAAAATCTCCCCAGACAGAAGCATCAACATCTTCCACTGTCTGATGGAGATGAAGGATCAGTCAGTCCATCAGGAGATCCAAGAGTTCCTGAAGTCAGGGAAGAAATCAGAGAGGAGACTGTCAGAGATCCACTGTTCAGCTCTGGCCTACCTGCTGCAGATGTCAGAGGAGGTTCTGGATGAGCTGAACCTGCAGCAGTACAACACCTCAGATGAGGGACAACGTCGCCTGATTCCAGCTGTGAGGAACTGCAGGAAGGTCGAGTAAGTAAAGATTTCTGGGGCCGGACATCGGCGTTTAAATCAAGCGAGTGGATCATGTCAGGTAGCAATACCCCCTCCAGTGGTCATTCCTTCAATTCTTTATCTCCATTGCAGCGTCCATAAATTAAAAACAACAACAATTCATCCAGAAATGTTCAACACTGGCTGGATATAAGTTCAAAGGTCAATCCAGACAAACCAACATAAGGCAGGAATAATAGGAGCCACAAGTTAACTGACTATCATGAAATTACTGTCATGTCATTAAATCACTTTTGTTTGTTTGTTTACATCGTATTCTAATGACAGAAAAACACATTTTAACTAATGACACGTGACTATTTTGCTTCATTTGTTCAACGTAAAAACAGCCGGCCTCGTTGGTTTAAATGGGTGTTTTAGGTCTTTGTGGCGGTTCCGTTTGGAGCCTTTATGTGACCCACAAAGTTGTTTGAGCCTTTCCACACCCGTTAGGTGGCAACTTCATCACTAGCAACAAAAGGTGCAGTGAAAATGATTTGAAGGGAAACAGGCAGATAGAACAGAAGCTGAGGGCAATCGATGCAACCAGAGACTCTGATGTCATCGATCGGATCGCTGAATTAAGACTTGACGCACCATCGTACAAATTGGATGAAATGCTAAATATCCAAAGAGCCGATAGACAGATAAAAAGATGCACGTTTCTTTAAACCATTTGCTACAATCATTTTAAATATTGAGTAATTATGAGCTGTTCTAAAATAAGACAAATGTTGAGAATAATTCAGTTGCATTTCAGATCTGATGGTCGTTCAAACTGTTGCTCTACGGTGTTGAATTTAGCTTTTCCAGGAAATGAGCTACATTTGTGTTGAGGTAGATTCTCAGATGAGTTGATGAGAAATCCCAAAGTTTGACTCACTATTTTTGTTTCATACACAACAGACTGTCTGGTAGTTTTCTTTCAACGAGTGATTGGGAAGTTGTGGCCTCAGCAATGACGTCAAACCCTTCTCATCTACGGGAGCTGAGCTTCAGCGAGAACAAAAGCCTGACAGATGCTGACGTAAAGTTACTGTCTTCTGCAATGATGCATCCAAACTGCAGACTGGAGGCGCTCAGGTCAGGAGGCCTCTGTTGCTCTTTTCTAAGTTTCTTTACATTTTCTGCTTTTCTCTTCATTTTCTGATTTAGAAATGTGTTTTATTTGCCCCATTTATTCCTTTTCCAGGCTGAGTGACTGCAGGTTATCAGAGATCAGCTGTGGCTCTCTGGCCTCAGCGCTGAGGTCCAATCCCTCCCATCTGAGAGAACTGGAGCTGAGTTGGAACCAGCTGAAGGATCCAGCAGTGAAGCAGCTCTGTGGTTTTCTCCAGGATCCTCTCTGTGAGCTGGAGACTCTCAGGTCAGTCAGAGATGATCCAGTACTTTCCCAGGTGTAACTAGTTAGACAATAAATGTTTCCATGTTTGATCTTTGTTATAAACGTAGTGTTACAGTTCTCAGAAAAAAGACCACACAGGACAGATTTGCAGTATTAAATTGTTTGTGGAAATCTGTCCCATGTGAGGATGGTCATCAATGACTAGAAAGGAAGTATCAGTTGTAGATTTGTCTTGTTTTATTTTAGGCTGGCCACAAAACCGCCCAAACATTCAGACCAATCAAAAATGGTTCTTCCTGTCTTTTAAAGATCAGAAGGAAAACTAGAAACCCCAAAAAGAAAGCTGCTGCAGTGTGCCATGCCCCTTCTCTACTGAGAAAAGCCATCCCAAAAAAGAGAAAAGCCCAAGTGTGAAGTGAGCCCCCTGTTAAACCTTGGTACCGAAAGCCTGCAGTCATTCTCATCTGAGGTGGCTTCATTCCAGCCAGAAGCCCAAACCTGCCTCCCTCTTAAAGGGGCAGCAGGTCAGTCCAACCACAGAAACCTTCATGAAGCTCTGAAGCTTTCAGCATCCACAATTGTTGCACCTCACTTCCATTGGAGTCCAAATCAGAAGTCAACAAGTTGATTCTACACCGATTCTACACAATGCAACCATTTTAAAAAGGTTTCCATGCATAAGTTTTCACACATTTTTATATAAATCTGTTTGTTCATCACCTCCTTCTGTTGTAATGGTCATTAAAGAAAATGACCTTATTTGAGTTTTTCTCCTCACAAATATGACTTTCTATGAACGATGCAATAAATGCAGCTGCAATCTAAGACAATATGGAAGTATGTGTATATAATAGTAGTGGAAGTAGCTCATAAAATAATACATTTGCTCTTCTCATCGAATCTTTCTATGTTATTAAAGAAAAACCTGCTCTTAGTCAACAACATCTAAGACATCAACCAAAAATCCTAATTTTCTACAATCTAATATAAAACAGGAGAGAAGAGTCTTTCTGCAGAGACACTGGTGGCAGGAATGCAGAAGTATCACCTGCTCAACTTGGAAGGTGGAGCAGAAACCACCAGCTGAGAAGGTCCTCAGCGAGAGGAAGTGGTGGAGAACCATGAAACTTGCTCAGCTCCACCTCAGCTCCAGAGACGGGCTGAGCTGGAGCTGTGGCACCAGGTATCGCCCAGAAGAGCCTCCAACAAACAAGCTCTTCTCTTGGGAGGAGAGGGCTTTGAATCTCAGCTCAGTGTGCTTGTCTCTAGTAGGTGGCAGCTGCACCTTTTCCTGAGCTCCTTGTTGATGCCCTGAGGGGAATTGATGCTCCTGCAATGTTTTCTGGCAGCATTGAGCTTGCAGTGGGGCAATCAAACACACTGTGGGGGGGCTCTCTTTCCTTCTCTCATCTGGAGAACAAGTGACACCAGCTGCCAATCATTGTTGGAGAAATGTGCAGTCAGGGGAACTCTGCGTCCAGACTATAGCCACCCTTCCAGCATCCAGCAGTGTCTAAAACCTTTGATTTGGTTTCACCAGAGAGTGTAGGGATTGCAGGGTCGCTGCAGCATCGCCCACAAGCTGTCAGGAGTGGGTCGCTTTGTCCCAACTCCTGACAAGAGTTGAGTGCTATTGAGAAATGTGGTCTCACAAACTTGGAAGGTATTTTGACCCACACACACTTTACATACGGTGTAGATCTTGTCCAACCGCCCTGAAAGAACCCAAAATAGGAACATACGGCAGATAAGCCGGTGCAGGACCAGAGGTTTGTTGCTTGTAAGCTGTGTTTTGCTCTGGTACATGTTGATTTTTATTTGTCTTCTCTCAAAAATAATTGTTATTTTAGCCTAAGTGACTGCAGTTTATCAGAGACCAGCTGTGATTCTGTGGCCTCAGCTCTGAGGTCCAACCTCTCCCATCTGAGGGTTCTGGACCTGAGCCACAACAAGTTGCAGGATTCAGGAGTGAAGCGGCTCTGTTCTGGACTGGAGAGTCCAAACTGTAAACTGGAGAGGCTCAGGTCAGTCTTCATTTTTCTACCTATATACCAGCTGCTAAGATGGTGAAGTGAGGCTGTTCTCAACACTGCTGTGATGCACCACATTAAAAACATTCCTTGGAATATCGGGAATTCAGGTCTGACCCAACTAAGAACTAACGTAGGTTTAGTACTGACGCAGATAACATGCAGACCTGCACCGTATAACCTCATCCTGCATTTTTCAGATTAGAGCGCTGCAGTTTATCAGAGACCAGCTGTTGCTCTCTGGCCTCGGCGCTGAGGTCCAATCCCTCCCATCTCAGAGAACTGGACCTGAGTCTGAACCAGCTGCAGGATTCAGGAGTGAAGCTGCTCTGTGGTTTTCTCCACTTTCCAAACTGCCGACTGGAAACTCTGGGGTAAACACCATTCTCAAAAATGTCCATTATTCCATCCGAGGGTCCTCACACTTTCTGAGTGTGTGTGTTGTGCCCAGTTCCTTCAGGAGGGGGGGCCACACGGGGACCACTTATTCATGATAAATTGATTTAAGGACAATGAAAAAGCCGACAGATGGTAACCAAAATTAGACAAAACTAGGTGAGGGTGCCTGGTAGACACCAGCCAACGAGGAGGGAGATGGTGAGGGGGACAGGAAGTCATCTAAGACAGGTTGTGCCTTTAAAGATGAGCCACAGGTGAGATGGATCTCCATGATGAGATGGGAGGGAAAGAGGTGGGAGAACCTGGGAAGAGTGAGGGCCAGAACAATATATATTCTCCTTTGGAACAGTGCAAACCTGAGAGGTTGGAATTGTGGTAATTACATATTACTATCATTTTTTAACCTGTAACTAAATTAAATATTTACAGATCATGCCTTTGATTAACCTTTCAGATCAATACTGGTTTCACTTATAACCTTATAAAAGTTTCCCTTCTTTATTTAGATTAAGGAGCTGCAGTTTATCAGAGATCAGCTGTGACTCTCTGGCCTCGGCGCTGAGGTCCAATCCCTCCCATCTCAGAGAACTGGACCTGAGTTGGAACGAGCTGCAGGATTCAGGAGTGAAGCTGCTGTCTGATCTCGTAGAGAATCCAGACTATGGGCTGGAGACATTGATTCAGTAGCTGGTTGAAGCCAGTCAACTCCCGCTCATCTGCTGCATCACTCACTGACCACTGGTGAAGAGCATCTGTGGAAACATCTGCCGTCTACTCCCTCCATAGATGAAGAATTCAGTTTTTAAAAAGCGCTGGTGGACTTTCAGGAGATCAGTCGATGGTCGACAAAGCAGAAGCAGCTTCGCCTTAAAGTTAAATTAGTTCCTGGTATCACACAATGCATCTTTATAAAGTTCTAAACGGCTCCTCGGCCACTCTTAGAAGCATGGAAACATTCTCTTAATTGTCTCTTCAAATGTCTGTATTATACGTTACTATTTTACATCATGCCTTCAGAATCTTTAGGGTTTAGTATTTACTGTCTCTGTGACATGGAGCATTGGAATATTTCAGCTGCAGCCAGCAAAAACCCATCAGAATGACGGCTATCGGTGGGAACCACAGCTCATTTGACTTTAGTCAGTCTGTTCAATGTTATAGGATTTATTGCAATCTAATAAAAACTATGAATAAATGTAGGAAATAGGAAATAAAAAGAAGCAAAATGACCAAATAAATCTCCCATGAATACAGTAAATTTAAAGATGTCAAGAATGGAATATCAGCTTAAATGGAATCAAACATAAAGTGAAAAGGCCTCCTTTAAGTTTACTGCAAAAATAAACACAAAATCAAGAGCAACACGCGCCAAAAACGTCTCATTCTCTCTTCTGTCTCCACTCATTCTTTTATATTCTCTTAAGATAATGGGGACGGGGTCGTGTGATAACAAAACAACCTAATTGGGGACTATATTTTTGTTGCAAGAACTTTGGCTCTTCATAAGTTTCTATGTTGGCTTCCACAGATTGTGCATCCACTAGAAACTCAGTGTTTTTGAGGAACTACCAGGAGTGGCTGGAGTGGAGGCCAATGACGCTATAGCTACATATAGGTACATATAGATCACCGTTATCCTCAACCCAAAAGACCACCAGTTGGCGCAGCAATACTAAAGAGAGGAGGTTGTGGTGGTTGCGCAGACGCGGAGTGATATCACGCACAAACGTGCCCTATGTTCTATATACCGTATGTTCGCGACCAAAGGGCGCACCGTATTAAAAGGTGCAGCCTCAGTTACGGGTGCTATTTCTGTATTTAACACATACATCAGGCGCTCCGGATTATAGGGCGTGGGCATGGTAAAATATACCGCTACGATAGCTTAAAACATGCATGCTAGCGTGTATTTAGCAATTTTGCGAAAGCCGGCAAGTCAAACAACCGACAACAATGTTTCCAAAATTAAAATGTTCGTATTTTTCGTATTTTGTTATTAAGCCCCGGAGGGCTGAAGCAGGACCGCTGTTAAAAATGTATCAGTCCGCGCTTCCAGTTCTGGTGCAACGTCCAGTTCTAAATGTATGAATCCGCGTATTGACGTTTCAACGTCCCATCAGTAAACGGAGAGATTTGGATATAGTCCCCCTGAGGGGGTGTTTTTAGAGCAGTTCTTAACAACTTTCTCTTTGCCTGATAAGAGGTCCAAACATTATTTCACTTCCCTATAAAATACTTTAAAATTTGCCATTCAAGATCAGATCCCACCAGGTATAATTCATCCTCTAAATTTTCACAATTTCTTATTCTGTCAGGCTGTTTTTAAACCTTTGGCAACATCAAATAAAGCACTCAACTGGTATTATGTCAGGCTGGTTTACATCCCATTAAAGAAGCCAGCAGAAATAAAGCACAACAGTTACACAGACTACGCACAATAATATAGAGGATATAAAAAACAGTGTTGAGATGGGTTTGTGTCACTTTAGTAAAATCAAAGCATTTTTCTTTATGTGCCAGCAACGAACACAATCTAAGAAGTCTCTGACACTAAACATATGGAGCTCCTATAGAACAAACTAAAGATTTGTTGTTATGAAGATAAAGAAATGCAACATTTCCCCCAGAGAAACGATGGCGATGGAAAAAGCCCTGGCTGTGTGTGAGCATCACAGCAGGCGTGGGTTCTCCTCTCTGGAGTCATGCGGGGCTCCTTTGAAGGGCAGATGAGGAGGTTGGTTACAGATTCCCCTCAGAAAGATGATTACGGTGCCAAAGGTCATCACCGGGGTAACCAGGAAGAGGCAGAGTGGGTCTACTGTACGAGTGATGCCGCCATCAACATGAAAGGAATGATAAATGAACGGGTTTAATCCATAAGTTTACACTTAATAGCCTAAGACAGACACTCGCTCCAGCCGATCAGAACGCGCTTGCTCGCCGCTTTGATGCTCTTGAATGATTTCAGGGATGATTCCATCGCAAAGTAGAAGCTGAAGAAAGTCGAAAAGAGTTAAATGCGCACGTAGATTCGGCACAGACGGCAGCTTTCACTCTGAATATGATTCCTTTTGTCATTTTGACGCACAGATTTTGGGCAAAGGTCAGATCTGAGCAGACAAAAACCTTTTAGCATTAGCGTAGCTCCGGCTCCAGACGTCAGCCGCTCCTTTGTTCAAAGGAAATGTCACAAAAGTTACGTCAAAAATATCTATTTTCATCCGTCTCTCGTCTTCTTTTAGCCTGACAGTTGCTGCTCAGGGCACCGTGATTACACCAAACTACAGCCAACCGGCTTCACTAGTTAGCATCGTCACTCCATAGCAACGAGGTTTGGAGGCTGGACTCCCAGCTGGGTCAAAGGTCACCGGCATGGCGAGCTATTAACGGTTCAGAGAAGCTGTTCGTGGTAAAAGTTCTGCAGATTCTTCACATTCGCGCGTGTTGCTGATGAACGTTAAAGGCGTTAGCCTGCGTCTCGTTCGTAGCATCTGTACGGATCACCTAAAATGTTGTCGAGATTTGACTCGCATCAATTTAACTGCAAAAAAGGGTTTCACTTAATTAGCCCTCGTCAGGTCTAGCGAGGGTGATCCTAGCTGACTATAGAGATGACCTTAGCTGTTAATGCTAGGCTAAATTCTCAAGAGGCTAAACGTTTTACCTTCGTTTCTCTAATTACTTATTACTAATAGGGAGGGTCTAACATGGTGGAGTCCAACCCCTTTCTTCTGATACGACCACAGTTGCTAGCTACAGATGCTACGTCCTATCTGTGCCGGTCACTCTGGTCGTGGTTTGTATTCAAAACGCAGTTGCCCCGGCGGGGCAGGAGGGTCGCAGTCGGGCCTAATTACCTCTTTACCGAGACGCAATCTCAGCACGTCTCGCATTAATCTGCCGCTTTGATCTCCAGGTGATGTCATCAGTCCCAGATTACGAAGCTAGCCTAATTAATCCGAATAAACGGCGCCCGTTTGAGTGTCGTCTAAGAGCGTTCGGCCTTTCCCTCTGTCGCTACGCGGAACGTTTCGGGTTCCGGATATATTCCCGAGGACACTTTGACCTCTGTGTCGCTATGGTAACCACCTGAGCCACAGAATATGGTGGCAAATTGATGTTGGAAGCGGCAGCTCTTCCTCCGCCGTGCGTCGGTGTGCGTGCTGCTCTGTATGTGTTATATTTAATGATGTGTTTCTTTGCTGCGGGAGCCTCCATATATGCAGATGTTCTTCGCTAGCTTAGCGACACGACCAATTTTGCCAAATCTGCCGGCGACGGGCGCTTGGCGTGTTTAACGAACGGCTCCTTTTGTTCAACAGGAACTTTTCGAAGGCGTAAAACACAAACAAGGCTGCTTCGCTTTCGTCAGTTTTCACGTTCCGATTCCTTTTTCTTTTTTTTCGGAAAACTGTGGAGAAAACGGACTCGTCCGGGTGGCTGGAGGAGAATCGGAGAGTGCTAATTAGACGCAGGCTGAGCCTCTTGTGTGCGATGCCTCCATTTTGAAAGGATCTGTAATATTCATGTTGTTAGCATTCGGGCTACAACTCCCCGACGTGCACGCGTGGCGTTCCTGTCGCAGTCGGGCTCTTTTTCCGGCGCTGCGAAGCGGAGCAGGTAGCATGAAGGTGTCGGAGGCAGGACGTGCGCGCTGCTTTGATCTCCTTTGATCCTCCGCACATGTGCATTCCCCACCTGTAAAGGCCAATTGATGAATCGACTTTATCTTCTTTCCAATGAGCCAAACTCGGGCCGTAAAGAGCACTTTGCAAGCTTTTATTGGAGGATAGTATCTGGAAGCGCTCGTGCATAAATCATGTCGCTGTAACCTGCGTCCTTCAGCACAAAGCTCTGCATTTTAATGCCCAGAGCCCAGCGGCACAAAGCTGCGGCTGGGCGCCAGTCAGCTCGCTGCAGGGCTCACCTGCCAGCGGCGTCACAGCAGCCATTCATTACACCCGGGCAGGCGGCGGGGACAAGAGCAGGCGACAGTCTGAAAGAGCCCCCCCACCCCCCCACCCGCATGTTTAAGGTGAGACCGCCGTGGACGCCAAAGGCGGCGCGGGCCCGCTCAGCTATTGGCGGCTGCAGAATCGGATGGCAGAGTACGGCCACTAGACCCCCCCTCCCCACACACACACACACACACACACACACACACCGCTCGTTTAATCCTTTCACGAGCCACATCACCATCAGGAGCTAGCGTAGCACAGGGCAGCACTGGACGCTAGCATCCTGCAGGCGACTTCCTGCTAACAATTCCAACCAGGAAGCGTCTGATTTAAAAAAGCAGGCAAACTTTATGGTCTTGCAGCAGGGGGACAAGTCCCACGTGCACGCTGGCACAGCCTGAGAGTTGGACCCCCCCCGTTCTGAGGAGCGAGCGGTTCACAGCTTGAACAGAAGTTGCAGAGCATTTTATTCTTCCGTGTGTAACACAAGAGATCATTTTTTTGTTATTTGGACCATTATCATGTCCTGCTGACGAGTCCTTTCCTGCACATTAAGGTCACTTCCTGTCTGTGGTCTGCGGCTGCCCCGCCCTAATGTGGTGCACCTGTGTGCAGCTAGCTGCACCCTCCTGGTCAAGTTTGAGTCCCCTCGGATGTTTCATTGGAGATTTTCCCCTCAGTCGGTCTGATTGTGTTGACGGTCTGCCCACGTCTGCTCCTCCTGCCGGACAGCGAGCTTGCTGAGTGCCATCAACATAACACGTCTGCTCGCTGAACTCCCGACTCAGTGAATCCAAATCTCCCGGACACCTGCGGAGTGAAGAGGGGTGAAACTCATATTTGCCAGAATTGCATCTTCTGTCTTCAAAAGGTCACATTAATCCAGAAGGAAACGGCGTGTTTTTCTGCTCTCGCGGCTAAAGCAACAGCAAGTCGGCACTTCCGAAGCTCCTCATCCAGTGACAGAACAGAAACACACCCAATTCCACGTGATCTGTCCATATTTGAGTCGAGGGGGAGGAGTCGGAACCTTCAGGCTGAGCAGAAATTCTGAACCTTGCCTCCTTGTCTGCCTGCTGCCCGCAGTGACCGCTCCATCGCCCCGGTGGCGTCGGGAATTACCGGACGTTCCGTCGGGGGCTTTTGTGTTTGACGCAGGGAAAGGACGAGACTTGGACTCGGTTAGTTTTCTGTTTTCATCTCTTCCTTTCTCTGCGCCCCACACCTCAGCGGCGGTGACCAGGATGTTTGTACCTGCTAGACACGGCGGTGCTATCAGTGCAATCCCGGGGAGCACTTTGAGGATTAGGCGCTGAAGCATGAAGAAGCTTTTGAAGTGGCTTTGAAGTTTGCGGTGCAAGTTTAATATTTCCCCCCCGTCGCTGCGTTCTGCTGCCTTTGAACATTTAGCCCGGCAACGCCAGCGGGAGGGAGTTGCGTGATGATACAAAGGAGATTTGTATCATCGGAGGGGGGCCTCCAAACATCAGCGTCCCTCCGACAGCTCTACACACACGTGGATTTGTCGGAATGACCAACAAAACAGGAACGATATTTGTGTGTTTTCATAAAGGCTGCGGCGCCTGTGAGGAGCTCAGACTCCGCCAGGACGTCACAACAATTTCAAAGACGTGAAGCGCACAGCAGCTGCCCTCGCTGACCGACGAGGCTTAGCGCTAAGCTAGCCTGGGTCCTTCTGGGATGTTTGTTCCATCATGAGGAAAACCCAACAACAAACTTCTGACCCGCGCGCTCTTGGCAGGCCGAAGGATGATGAATAATAACGGAGGGGACGCTGGAACGGCCTCCTCGTCAAAGGTCCCGGCATGGCGAGCTATTAACGGTTCAGAAGCTGTTCGTGGTAAAAGTTCTGCAGATTCTTCACATTCGCGCGTGTTGCTGATGAACGTTAAAGGCGTTAGCCTGCGTCTCGTTCGTAGCATCTGTACGGATCACCTAAAATTGTTGTCGAGATTTGACTCGCATCAATTTAACTGCAAAAAAGGTTTCATCACTTAATTAGCCCTCGTCAGGTCTAGCGAGGTGATCCTAGCTGACTATAGAGATGACCTTAGCTGTTAATGCTAGGCTAAATTCTCAAGAGGCTAAACGTTTTACCTTCGTTTCTCTAATTACTTATTACTAATAGGGAGGGTCTAACATGGTGGAGTCCAACCCCTTTCTTCTGATACGACCACAGTTGCTAGCTACAGATGCTACGTCCTATCTGTGCCGGTCACTCTGGTCGTGGTTTGTATTCAAAACGCAGTTGCCCCGGCGGGGCAGGAGGGTCGCAGTCGGGCCTAATTACCTCTTTACCGAGACGCAATCTCAGCACGTCTCGCATTAATCTGCCGCTTGATCTCAGTTGATGTCATCAGTCCCAGATACGAACTAGCCTAATTAATCCGAATAAACGGCGCCAGTTTGAGTGTCGTCTAAGAGCGTTCGGCCTTTCCCTCTGTCGCTACGCGGAACGTTCGGGTTCCGGATATATTCCCGAGGACACTTTGACCTCTGTGTCGCTATGGTAACCACCTGAGCCACAAGCTATGGTGGCAAATTGATGTTGGAAGCGGCAGCTCTTCCTCCGCCGTGCGTCGGGTGCGTGCGGCTGCTCTGTATGTGTTATATTAATGATGTTTTTCTTTGCTGGGGAGCCTCCATATATGCAGATGTTCTTCGCTAGCTTAGCGACACGACCAATTTGGCCAAATCTGCCGGCGACGGGCGCTCGGCGTGTTTAACGAACGGCTCCTTTTGTTCAACAGAACTTTTCGAAGGCGTAAAAACACAAACAAGGCTGCTTCGCTTTCGTCAGTTTTCACGTTCCGATTCCTTTTCTTTTTTTTTCGGAAAACTGTGGAGAAAACGGACTCGTCCGGGTGGCTGGAGGAGAATCGGAGAGTGCTAATTAGACGCAGGCTGAGCCTCTTGTGTGCGATGCCTCCATTTTGAAAGGATCTGTAATATTCATGTTGTTAGCATTCGGGCTACAACTCCCGACGTGCACGCGTGGCGTTTCCTGTCGCAGTCGGGCTCTTTTTCCCGGCGCTGCGAAGCGGAGCAGGTAGCATGAAGGTGTCGGAGGCAGGACGTGCGCGCTGCTTTGATCTCCTTTGATCCTCCGCACATGTGCATTCCCCACCTGTAAAGGCCAATTGATGAATCGACTTTATCTTCTTTCCAATGAGCCAAACTCGGGCCGTAAAGAGCACTTTGCAAGCTTTTATTGGAGGATAGTATCTGGAAGCGCTCGTGCATAAATCATGTCGCTGTAACCTGCGTCCTTCAGCACAAAGCTCTGCATTTTAATGCCCAGAGCCCAGCGGCACAAAGCTGCGGCTGGGCGCCAGTCAGCTCGCTGCAGGGCTCACCTGCCAGCGGCGTCACAGCAGCCATTCATTACACCCGGGCAGGCGGCGGGGACAAGAGCAGGCGACAGTCTGAAAGAGCCCCCCCCACCCCCCCCACCCGCATGTTTAAGGTGAGACCGCCGTGGACGCCAAAGGCGGCGCGGGCCCGCTCAGCTATTGGCGGCTGCAGAATCGGATGGCAGAGTACGGCCACTAGACCCCCCCTCCCCACACACACACACCACCACACACACACAACCGCTCGTTTAATCTTTCACGAGCCACATCACCATCAGGAGCTAGCGTAGCACAGGGCAGCACTGGACGCTAGCATCCTGCAGGCGACTTCCCTGCTAACAATTTCCAACCAGGAAGCGTCTGATTTAAAAAAGCAGGCAAACTTTATGGTCTTGCAGCAGGGGGACAAGTCCCACGTGCACGCTGGCACAGCCTGAGAGTTGGACCCCCCCCGTTCTGAGGAGCGAGCGGTTCACAGCTTGAACAGAAGTTGCAGAGCATTTTATTCTTCCGTGTGTAACACAAGAGATCATTTTTTTGTTATTTGGACCATTATCATGTCCTGCTGACGAGTCCTTTCCTGCACATTAAGGTCACTTCCTGTCTGTGGTCTGCGGCTGCCCCGCCCTAATGTGGTGCACCTGTGTGCAGCTAGCTGCACCCTCCTGGTCAAGTTTGAGTCCCCTCGGATGTTTCATTGGAGATTTTCCCCTCAGTCGGTCTGATTGTGTTGACGGTCTGCCCACGTGTGCTCCTCCTGCCGGACAGCGAGCTTGCTGAGTGCCATCAACATAACACGTCTGCTCGCTGAACTCCCGACTCAGTGAATCCAAATCTCCCGGACACCTGCGGAGTGAAGAGGGGTGAAACTCATATTTGCCAGAATTGCATCTTCTGTCTTCAAAAGGTCACATTAATCCAGAAGGAAACGGCGTGTTTTTCTGCTCTCGCGGCTAAAGCAACAGCAAGTCGGCACTTCCGAAGCTCCTCATCCAGTGACAGAACAGAAACACACCCAATTCCACGTGATCTGTCCATATTTGAGTCGAGGGGGAGGAGTCGGAACCTTCAGGCTGAGCAGAAATTCTGAACCTTGCCTCCTTGTCTGCTGCTGCTGCCCGCAGTGACCGCTCCATCGCCCCGGTGGCGTCGGGAATTACCGGACGTTCCGTCGGGGGCTTTTGTGTTTGACGCAGGGAAAGGACGAGACTTGGACTCGGTTAGTTTTCTGTTTTCATCTCTTCCTTTCTCTGCGCCCCACACCTCAGCGGCGGTGACCAGGATGTTTGTACCTGCTAGACACGGCGGTGCTATCAGTGCAATCCCGGGGAGCACTTTGAGGATTAGGCGCTGAAGCATGAAGAAGCTTTTGAAGTGGCTTTGAAGTTTGCGGTGCAAGTTTAATATTTCCCCCCGTCGCTGCGTTCTGCTGCCTTTGAACATTTAGCCCGGCAACGCCAGCGGGAGGGAGTTGCGTGATGATACAAAGGAGATTTGTATCATCGGAGGGGGGCCTCCAAACATCAGCGTCCCTCCGACAGCTCTACACACACGTGGATTTGTCGGAATGACCAACAAAACAGGAACGATATTTGTGTGTTTTCATAAAGGCTGCGGCGCCTGTGAGGAGCTCAGACTCCGCCAGGACGTCACAACAATTTCAAAGACGTGAAGCGCACAGCAGCTGCCCTCGCTGACCGACAAGGCTTAGCGCTAAGTTAGCCTGGGTCCTTCTGGGATGTTTGTTCCATCATGAGGAAAACCCAACAACAAACTTCTGACCCGCGCGCTCTTGGCAGGCCGAAGGATGATGAATAATAACGGAGGGGACGCTGGAACGGCCTCCTCGCCCAAGCCCGGCGGCCACGTGGAGCGGCGCCGTGTCCAGATGTTTCTTGGCTGGCGCGCTTGCCTTCCCTGGCTGCTCACCTCCGTAGGAAATTAATGAAATTCCGACTTGATTGATTGTGCGGCTCGGGCTGTGCGAACGCCGGCCGGGCCAGCTGCGTCTCTCAGCAGAACGAGGCTGCGCCGCCCCGACCCTGGCGGCCCACCAGCGGCAATATGTTCACCACCCGGAGGAGGGTGATAGGAAAGCAAGGGATGGTCGACCCCCCCCCCCCCACGCGACACCTCCAGAGGAGAGGAGATGCCAAGAACGCTTCCCCGCCAGCCTGAAAACCATAAAAACATTCAGCTGTATTCAAATGTGCATGACCGGAGTGCATATAATTGGAAAAATGACCCTCTTTGATGGCAGAATATTCCTTCATTCTCTGCGCAGCGAGTCCATAAATGCAACCTGTGGAAATTTAAAGTAATTTAAATTCCACTGAGGCGTTGCCAAGTCTTTGAAGCCAAAAAAATTGCTTGTCACCCTTTTACAATTCACATTATTGAGCACATGGCGCCTCCCAGGAGCACCTAGAAATAAGAAACATCCCTGTGCAAACTCTTGATTGTGGGGAGCTGAAAAAGCATCGATTCAAATGTCCCTGACTGATGGAACACGCAGGGCCGCTGAAACGTAGCTTCTCCTGCAGAGCATCCGCTAACAAAATGCTCATTTTTCCACATTTAAACTCCTGCCAGCTGCAGCTGTAACCGTGAGTGCTAATGACAACAACATCCTGATTTAATTAGAACGACAGAAACCACCAAAAGCCGAATCAAAGCCTCCCGCTGCATTAGTTTAGCATAGTTTTGTTTAAATGATCTTCTCAGTCAAGCTAGTGGATGGAACATCTCAGTCATTTAAGCCCACTGCAGCAGCGCTGCAGCTTCAGGAGCTTTTTCTGCCGCTCCTGAAGGAGAATCACGTTATTACGAATATCCACTCCCACGTCTGTGACAACACACCTGTTGGTAAATATGAGCGGCAGAAATGCCTTTGCTGAATTTTAAAAAAAAGTTATTGGATTATACTCCTCCCACTTTAGAGGAAGAAGGCATTCAAAGTTAAAGACGGTTTCCAGGCAACTATGTTTCGCTCCAGATCTCCAGGAAACCAAAGGCAAACCTCCCCGTGCGTCTGTTTTACGGGGACGCTGACGTGGAGTTCGGTTCCTTTACTGAAGCTCCGCCCACATGCAAAGGAACTGTACACATTCGGAGACGTTCTTAGCTGCATTCCTCAATTTTCAAGACCTTGATGATACTTTAAACCCCCTTTAGGTCAGATTTGCGTTGCGGTGTGTTTTCTTTATTGGTTTTCCCTGTGTCCCCCCCCCCCACTAAGGCCAGATGCCCCATCGTGAACCCCAGAATGGTTTGTGCAGCAGCAGATGTTGCTCCTCATCCTGATGGTTTGTTAAGAGAGGAATATTCACAGGGAGGAAATGCTTTTTAATATCCTTCGCAGCGCTGGCTGATGGGCTAAACCTTTAAACGCCATCAGGAGGAGCGGGAAACGGCCGACGTTGACCCGACCCATCCGCTGGCGCTAAGAGCCGATTGATCCGCTCCGGGCTCATCGGGTTCCAAGTGACTGGTCCAACTGGCCTCAGCCCTGCGGCAGCAGAGGGAGTGAAAGCCAGCTGAAGTGTCCATCACATGCAGCATAAATCCCCCCCCCATGTTTCCCATTTCATCACGAATTAGAGGCGGCGGAGAATTGGGTCCATTTGCATCCAGGCTAATTGTAGCAATGCTCTGGGCTCTCTAATGGTGAATGTAGTTCCTGCCGCGGAGCACGGAGCAGGTGAGACGGAGCGCTCCCGCCCAGCAGCGCCGCAACGCTCCGCTGGGTCGGACCGCGTCTAAACCGATGGTGAAGTCGGCCTATAAATAAGCAAAGAGGAAGCGTAAAGACGCGGAATTAGACAGGAAAGGTGAGAAATGGGGCGCAAACGGAGTTGTTAGCCTCATTTTCACCTTTTCTTACACAGTTGCAGTGTTTGATTAGAGGAGCGTTGAATGGAAACGCTTCAGCATCACTGGGAAACTAAAAAGGAAGTTGGGGCGTTTCCGGTTTTGATTCACGAGTACTGGTTGAATTGTATGAATACCTTTAGGGCGAGAGTAGATTGTATTACCTGTAACTTAAGCTAACATAACTTTGATGCTCGGTTGACCTCGAAGCGGCGCGCTAACGTATGCTAACGGACGTGAGACTATGGAGACAGGAAGAGCTGTTGCCTCAGAACCTGAATTATACCAGAACATTGTGTCCCTGTTGTCTTTAAAGTACGTAAACTGAATATTAAAAACAAGATTTCCTCCGTCTCTTTCACATCAGAGGGGTAGAAAACACGTATTTTCCATTCGTGTGTGTGATTTATACTGTCTTTAGGTGCACAGATTACCTTTTAATCCATTACCAAAACATTATTTCATCGTTGAGTTTGCAAAAGCGCACGGCCTCATAATCTCCTCAAAAAAGAAACTGCTTAATTTTCTGTGTGCATCATTCAGAGAGAAGCAGTAGCTCCCCCGTAGGTGCTTCCACTGCCGTGTGAGCACTCTTAGCAGGAAGTAGTTCTGTCCTCGGCGCTCTTTAGGACTCTCCTAGCTGAGCTGTGTTCCCACTGGATTCCAGAGACGGATTGGAACGATCTCACGCTCTCTCAAAGACGAGAAGACACGTTTCCAGGCAGGTTAATGTTCCTGTGCTTCAGAAGTGCGAGCTCGAATTACTAACAAGGACGGAGCGCTGCCTTCCGGAAGAGTTAAAGCTTCCGTCGACAATCCGAGGATTCTCCCACCGCCCTGACAGCGGGAACGCTGATCTGTCCACCCGTGTGAGGGGTCTCGGATTTCTGCCCACGAAGATCTTTGATTCTCTAAAGAGGGAACGGCCTTTTGGTGGGTCGGGGCCCGGAAGGCAGCACGCCACCCTGTTGCTATGAGACAAGAGCGCCAGCAACTGCGTCTCCAGCGTCAGCATGAACCCCCACAACGGTTTTTGGATGAATTCACATCAATCTTTGATGAGTCGGAGCGCGGGCGGCCGGGCGAGGTGGGCGCTGAAGGCGCCTCTCACGCCTTCGGGACAAACGCCCGTGGGTCCTGAGGCGTCCGGGGTCACGGAGCACGCTTCCCGGATTCAGCTTGTTTTGATTAATCTCGCCTAATCCCGCCGGTTTGTCATCAAATGCACCGATTCTTGAGCCGCGGTAACGCCGCCGCCACCGGTTGGCTTACAAATGAGGGCATTTATCTCTCAGTGGGAGGGGGGGATTCGGGACACGGTACAAATGGAAAGAAAGCGTGAAGCAATTATTCCACCTCAGGAGTACATGGCAGCGCCGGCGAGAGAACAGGTGCATCAACGTCTCTGCTTCTGTTCTGTTCCACTGAGCGGCGCCTTCTTCAGCACGTCAGGCCCCGGCAACAATCAGGCCGGAGTGGCTGCGGCACGGCCCAGAGGAACGCTCGCCGCTGGAGTGCCAGGAAATGGCAAAAGGAATCAATTCAGCCGCCCCCCTCCCTCCGTGGAAAATGTCCATAGATCAGGCAAGTGGCCTAAACAGCCGCCCGGGGAGCCCGGTCCAGCGGAGAGCAAGGTGCACCTCTCAAACAGGGCCAATTTTGCAGGTTTCCAAGTCGACATGTTCCTGTTGCCGGTTCCGACTTATCCGCTGAATGTTTGGTGCAACGTTGGCCGGGGCCTCCTGTAATGGCGCCGCGCTTCCTTCCCAATTCAAAGCGTTCGAAGAGGCGAGGACGCCGCCGGTCTTTTCCGGACGCCGTCACAGGCTGTTCCCGGCGCAACGCGCTTCCAATCCCATAAAAACTCCCATCACATCGGTGCTAGCCGGATTAAAAACTCCAGTCAATCAGGTCCCAAATCCCTGTTCCCGACGCTGTAACGCACTAAAAAAAACCGTTAAAGCTCTAAAACTGGAGTGAGTAAACGCGTGATAACATCGCTGTTACCTTGGCGACTAATCTGAACACACACACACACAGAAACCTGCTCTTTTAGAAGACCAATTCCAGAGGCGTAACGATAAAAAGGAGGCAGCGTTGGGCGCGCTGATGTGTGAATTAGTGCGTCGTTCCACATTCTGTCGTCAGTGAAACGGCGGGAGCAACATTCCCGACCGCCGTCCCGCTCGCCGCCGCTGCATTGTTGCCTCCTCTCTCCTCTCAATAATGCAACGACGTGCCCGAGGTGAGCGGCGGACTGACCGATGACCTCGAATAAAGCAAGATTCGAGAAATGCCTTCAGCAGACGGCGCCTTTGTGCTTCACGGGCAGAAATGTCTCGGCCCCATGCAAATATACCGGGAAAAATAACAAGCTAGCCTGCGGCTAATCCAATATTTACCACAGCAATTGTTAGCTGCATCGATTTGAGCTCATTTACAGGGTCCGGGACTTTTGCACAGGCTCCGCTGTGGTTAACAATTCTTCTTGTTTGTTTTTTAATCCCTCCAGTGGAATTTCAGGACCTGGAATTCTTATTATTTTGCTGCTCTAATACCTAAAATATCCAGTAGCTTTTTTTCCAGGGCGCTTTAGAAATAAATTCAGTTGATCGTTCTGTGAAAAATGTATTTCAAGTGGCAACGTTGCCATGGCAACCAATTAGCCATGCTGTCGATATTTCAGGTTAGCTGCTCATAGTTTTATTCCCACTAAGCTTTGGCCCATGCTGGCTGACATGCTACATTGTTCCTGTGCACACTTCCTTTAGCACACATGCTACCTTCACTGACCTGTATGGTTGACTAATTTCCTGTTTGCTTGGTCTCTTTGGGTACTTACGGATCCAAAAAGTAAAACGGAAATAAGCTAAAACGTGACAATGCTCACAAGCTAGCACCACCTTATGGTTTGTTTATGCTGTCAAACCGTTACATACTGGGATAAACACGAAGGCAACTTCACTTTAGCAGAAAAGCAGTAAATTTTAACATCTTTCAGCACTCATTTGTGGATACTGATCCACAACAAAGGGAGAGTAGAGCTGAATTGTCTGGCTAACTAGCAGTTTAAAGCCCGCTAACGATCAAAGTAACATTTTGGCAGCATTTTGGTTACAAAGAAGCACAATACAGCAACAGCTGGAGTAGGAAAACAGTCATTTTTGGGTGTCTCTAGACAAAAGGGCTAGCCGTTAAGCTAACAGTCCATTGTGGGATGATTTAGCCACAGTGTTTCACTCACCGTTTGTGTTTTTCTATGTGATTATTTATCAAACCGCTGTAGACGTTGGTCCGCTCCACGTCCCCTAAAGTCCTGTCCTCCGCCTCTGTCTGTGTCCCAGGAGGGCAACCTGAGGAGGATGACTGGTAAAACTCAGACCAGCAACGTGACCAACAAGAACGACCCGCGCTCCCTCAACTCCAGAGTCTTTATCGGCAACCTCAACACAGCCATCGTCAAGAAGTCGGACATAGAGGTCATCTTCGCCAAGTATGGCAAGATAGTGGGCTGCTCTGTGCACAAGGGCTACGCCTTCGTACAGTACCTGAACGAGAGGAACGCCCGGGCGGCCGTGGCCGGGGACAACGCCCGGATCATCGCGGGACAGCCTCTCGGTGAGTCTTTCCAGTCTTCCTGAAACATTCCCCACGCTTCCAGGTGCAGCCTTCAGAAGCTGACACCCAAAAAGAAAACTTTCATTTTGTTTTAAGCCAGCGCTGGCGGAGGAACGGATCGTCTCTCCCGGGAACGGGAGGGGCCTCGGGCTCTTTTCGTTAAAAACTTCCCTCGGCTCCTTAAGAGCGGAAAAGTCTGCTTGTTGTCGGGCTGTTTTGAAGACGATCCCGGCTGCTCGGTGCAAAAACCTCTCCACCATAGAGCTAATACTGCCTGCGCACACTCTGACAATGAGAGCGCCACTGCCACCTACTGTAGTGGACGTGCAATTACACTTTATTCTAGTACGGCAAAAAAAACATGTTCCCCAGGGACACACGCCCCCCGGCATCGCACGCCGAATCCAGCGACCATAGTCAAGTGCATTCCGGGGGCCAGAGCGGCCGACGTAGAAGCCAATCTAAAGCTCCTGGCGAGAAGTAAACGTAAATTTGGTAAAGTTATTATTCACGTCGGAGCCAACGACACCCGGCTTCGTCAGTCGGAGGTCACCAAAATTTCCGTATTTTCCGGACTATAAGCCGCACCTGTATATAAGCCGCATCCGCTCAATTTTAAAAATAAATAAATAAAAAAGATATACAAGCCGCACCAGGTTATGAGCCGCAGATATTTATGTTGAAAAATTAGATATTTACTGCATGTACAGAACGATTTTGAACTGTAAATGTACATGTAAGTACCTGAACAGATTCTTTCCTAACAGTGCCTTTTAACACGGCAGCAACTTTGTTGATTAAAACGGAACAGAACCAAGAGAAAATAACCAGTATTTCTCTTCATTTCTCCTGTGTTTGAAATCACAAGTCACTTTCATCATCATCTTGCTGAAACCCATGAAGTCGTCTTCTTCAGTGTCGGAGTTGAACGACCCCAGAAGCTTCGTCACATCTGTCTCCATCAGTCTCGCTCTCCGTATCATCCTCCGCTGAAGTTGGCTCTGAAGGTGCGCCGCTCTCTTCGCGTAGCAGTCCAGCCTTTGGAACCCGTTGGTGATCGTGGATTCTTTCACAGCACTCTACGCTGTTGGGATCCACTGACAGACATCAGAAAAGGATGCTTTTCGCATGCGGCCGGTTTTTGGGAATGATTTCTCACCACTTGTCATCCAAGTCTCACTCAACCCGGAGTGCAGCTTTAAATGCCCGATTCACACAGATGTCAAGTGGCTGCAAATACTTTGTTGCACCTCCAGGAATCACAGCTGGAATAGAGTTTGTTTTCGTGATCGCTGCTTCCACAGAATCTGTGATGTGGGCCCTCATGCTATCCAAAACAAGCAGTGCTTTTTTCCGGTGAAAAACTCCTCCTGCGCGCTTGCTGTAGCACTCCGTTAACCATTCCTTCATCAGGCCTTCCATCATCCCCCCTTTGGTGTTAACTCTGACCACTATGCCACTAAAAATCCCCAGTGGTGGAAGTTGTTGTCCGGATGCCGTGCATGCCCGAACGCAGGTGAAGTGCGTTCTCTCGTGGCCTGTTGTTTTCAACAACACGGATGATGCGCCTGTCTTGTTAACAGTCCTGGTCAGAGGCAGAGCAAACGTCAAAGGTGCTTCGTCCATATTTATTATGTCGTCTGGTCCGATGGAGTGTTCTTGGATCTTTGTTTCAACGAATTTGTGGAAGTTTTTAATTTTTTCCTGATAGTCAGGGGGGAGTTCCTGACAGAGTTCCTGGTCCGGGTCCTGATGGACAGGTTTTTACGTTTCATCAATCTGAAACACCATGACGGCCCCGCTTTGAAATCTTCAATATTCATTTCGCGGGCGATTGTTTTGGCTTTAAGTCGGATCTGTAGAGTGGAAACACCTCGGCCACCTGCTCGCTGTGTGTTCACCCAGTCCTCCAGGACATTTTCAAGTTCAGCCCACCTGCTTTTATGTCCCCTGAAAGCTTTTTTCGACTTTGGGCATTGCATTAGCTCCTCCCGCTGCCGCCTCCAACATCTCACCATACATTCATTAACGCTAAGCTTGCGTGCAGCAGCGCGGTTCCTTCCTGGCTAGCTAGATCAATGGCCTTCAACTTAAAACCTGCATCATACGAACTTCTTCGTGTGGGTTCTGTGATGAAGGGGCGAGGATTTGAAAACAATTAACAGTTGGTAATTTGTCGTCCGTGTTCTATCTGCTAAAGAAAAAGTAGCGTTTTTTCTTCTTCGCATTGATTTTTCTTAGTTTTGATTCTAGTTCCGATTAGAGCGCCCCTAGCGGTGGAAGAAAAATCCATAAATAAGCCGCACCATAGAATAAGCCGCAGTGTTTAAAGTTTAGGAAAAAAGTAGCGGCTTATAGTCCGGAAAATACGGTAACTTGGAGTCGGTGTGCAGCTACGCTAAAACGATGTGGGACTCCGGAGCATTCTCTGGTCCCCTCCCCAATCTGGCCAGCAATGAAATGTTTAGCCACATGTCGTCGCTCCGTCGCTGGCTGTCACGGTGGTGCCCCCGAAAACCAGGTGGCCTTTGTAGACAGTTGGAGCACTTTTGGGGGAAACCTGGTCTGATTAGGAGAGACGGTGTCCATCCCACTATCATAGAGGGCCATAAAACAGCTATTCTGCAAGCTCCAAAACCAGACTACAAAGCAAATGATGTCCTTTTTAGGACTAATTATTGTTGCAACTGGGTGCCAAATTATGCTGAAATTACAGCACCGTTGCAAAGACTGATGTATGAAACTTAAAAATGACTTCTCCACTAAATTGGACTGAAAATGCAGAAACGGCCTTCTGTGACATGAAGCAAGCCTTGGTGTGGAGCACAGCTTTAGCTTTGCCAGATTACAGCAAACCTTTGGTTCAGATGGTTGATGGCACAGGACATTTGATGACCTCAACTGAGCTCAACAGTGGAGCTAAAATGAAGCCAATAGCATATTTCTCCTCTAAACTTGACTCTGTAGCACAGGGGTCACCAACCTTTCTGAGACGGAGAGCTACTTCCTGGGTACTGAATCATGTGAAGGGCCACCAGTTTGATACACACTTCTGAAATAGCCAATTTGCTCAATTTACCTTTAACTAAATGTCATTATTCATAGTTAATGATATTATCTCATCTCTGCAAAGACACTGATCATGTTAATGATTTCTCACAATCAATATCAACAATGATTTAACAAGATCGGGAACAGATGAATATCAATATGCAACACTTTATTTCTAGATTTTGTCTCAGTGCAAGTGTTTTCAAATTGAAATAAATGTTCAAACCATTTTAAAATGATCACTTCTCCAACAGTCCTAGGAAATCACAATGTCCCATTTTTACCAGCCACTGACATTTTTAACAAATCATGAATTACTTTGCACCACTTTGTACAAATAAAATCATGTAAAATACAAAAATAAACTTTCAGATTTTAAAATAAATATGAGCCTGGTCCTGCTGAACGTTTCTTCCTGTTAAAGGGGAGATTCTCCTGTTGATTGTTAGGGATCAGGCCCTGGGATTCTGCATAGCACCAAGTTTGACTACAACAGACATTACAAATAAAAATGATTTGATTTGATTTAAAAATAAAAGAACTGTGCCTGAAAATGAAGCAGAAGCAATAAAAACCCAACACCAGCGAAGCTTTCGAAGAATCTCACATATTGATGAAAAATTCTGGAAATCATGATGGAGAGATATTTTTCTCACGGCTCAAATTCCACAGCTATTAAGTGATTAAATGGATTTAATGGTGATATTCTGGAGTCCACAATTTCAGGTGAAGTTACACTGGGGAACAATTTGAAAATATCCTGTTGAAATTATTCTGATTAAAAATAAAATTGGCACGCTGATTCCAACATTACAGTCATTTCCCCCCCAGCCCGTCAAGTTTTGAAAGCTTCTCCTCCAGATCAGCAATTTCCCCTAATGAGCTGGAGTCAGACTGGCCAGCTGATGACAACTGGATCAGCTCCGTTGGTGCCGTCACCATTAAGAGGTGTGTGCAGCCCCCAAAAGGTCAGACTGTCAATATCCTATAGGGACACTTTGAACCAGAGGGGATCCTATAGATCAAAAAGTTGACCCAGTTTGATTCCGCACCCAAAACGAACATCTGTCAGACGAACTCCCAGTTGTTTCCCAGTATTTCAGTTCAAACGTGGACCAAATTGTTCTGAAGAGAGGCGCTTGTGCTGGATATGACGCGATCCAACCACGAACACGTGACGTGTAGAGGAAGAAGAAGCGAAAGTGAAAGTTCTCAACTTCGGGCTCCATCTTGAGTGACCGAGCCCTGATGGAAAACCTCTAATATTCAGGTAGCATTTGGTTCTTTCACTGCTGTCGTCTCGAATCAATGTTCCGCTGCGAGATGCGGCTTAATAAGCTGCGTGTGCGCAATGAGCGTGCGCGTGTTTCGGACGCACATTGCGGCTGGTCGACGGGAATGTTGTGACGGATGATCAAACTTTGTACCGTGTTTCCTCTAACTGCGTTTTCCGCTAACCCTGAGCCAACATTTTAGAGGTTGAGGAAGCACATTTTAATACTCACAATAAGTCGACAATATTATTTGCAGTTAGTGGAAAAATCCACGGAAAGAGGGACACAAACGCGACAGTTTTAGCCTCCTCTCTTTGTCCCTCCACCAGGGGGACAATCAATCCTTTATTTAAAAAGGAGAGTATGTAAAGAGGGAGAGATCAAGGCATTCCATTTTATTGTTTTAACAACTGGTTCTTTGTGGAATATGAATTTGTTATTATGGATTTATGAAATGTGTTCTGTTTTGAATGAAGCAGTCAAGAAAACGAAATGAAACCTAAACCCATGGTGTTTTGATATTTTTGGTCCTGTACATGTGGTCAGATAAGATTAGTCTGAGCAGAATTGGGTTTTTTTGCCCTTTGCTGTGTGTCATCTATTCTATTCAGCATGTTGGGTTGCTTGACTTCTGTTGGGTCGTGGCAACTTGATCATCACTTCTGAGATATTGACACACCTTTTTCCTGAGGCTGGCTCCAATGCTGCCAACACACCTGGCCATGGATATGGTGGGACTTCTGTGATGAGTGGGGTCAGAGGTGGTGGACAAGCTCTGCTCCAAAACAAGCTTGCTAGATATGTTTGGGATCTCCTCCGCCACAACCACCAGCTGCAACTAGTAGCTGTGCACGCCATGCAGAGTTTTGACCTCTAGGTCAGGCTACAAATGTTTTTTCCAGCACCATCATGTGTTGGTGAGAAACATGATGCGCCTGATCAAAAAAAGCTGCTTGTAATCTGACAGACGAGCCATGATGAGATGTCAAGGTGCGTTGTTGAAAATGAAGATCCTCTTCTTGGAATCCTGTCTGAGATGACAGAAGATGATGCTGCATTTGACCCACTTTGATGATGTGATGACGTATTTCTGTTTAGTTTTGAATGCATTCTCATCTTATTTGTTGAATTTAATGTTGAGAACTGACATCTTGAAAGAATTTAGGTTTTCTTGTAAACCATAACCAGATAAAAAATGATTTCATTTGTATTTGTGTGCGTCCGTCTAATGCCACCGCACCTTTGAAACACCCAGGAGAAACATTTTTTCCACAACTATTTTATATTTAACATGGTGTAAACTTTTAAGATGTCCCAAAACTTTTTCCCAATATATATGTGGCCTGTATGATGTACAGGGTGACATCATATAATAGATTTTGATGTGAATGAGCCGACAATACGTCATTGGACAGACCTCTGCTTGTCTTCATGCATGCTGAGAATCATGTTCTTTAATCTTCTTTTCTGTGTCAGCAGACTGTTCCTGCTTAACCGTTTAGACTCACATTTAAAAATGTCCGTGTGTCCAGCTGTGTGTCCCTGAAGAGCGACAGGTCCAAAGGGACCCTGAAACTTCGGTATTGGACCAAGGCTCACCTTTAAAGTAAGGTTTTCTGAACCACATAACTCTGCCTTAGAACATTTCACAACCATACAAAACATCATTTTGTGGGTATTAGCCTCCACTATCGTGAAAAATGAAATTCATCAGCTCTTTAAAATGAAACGGTGCACAGTCCTTTCACCATGTTGGCCTGTGGAAACCAGTGTTGTCGGGCCGATGGACCAGCGTCCCCGTCGTTGCCGGACCACCGTTGGCCACCAGTTGGGTTTTGGGATCAAAGTGGGGGCGTTTCCTGTATCCGGTTCTCCTCACGGATCCATGACTACAACATGTTGCTGCAAGTGCAGAGACGTTTGCTCTGGAAAGAACTTTAGAGCACATTCAGTTCTGAAGAGAGGCGCTTGTGCTGGATATGACGCGATCCAACCACGAACACGTGACGTGTAGAGGAAGAAGAAGCGAAAGTGAAAGTTCTCAACTTCGGGCTCCATCTGAGTGACCGAGCCCTGATGGAAAACCTCTAATATTCAGGTAGCATTTGGTTCTTTCACTGCTGTCGTCTCGAATCAATGTTCCGCTGCGAGATGCGGCTTAATAAGCTGCGTGTGCGCAATGAGCGTGCGCGTGTTTCGGACGCACATTGCGGCTGGTCGACGGGAATGTTGTGACGGATGATCAAACTTTGTACCGTGTTTCCTCTAACTGCGTTTTCCGCTAACCCTGAACCAACATTTTAGAGGTTGAGGAAGCACATTTTAATACTCACAATAAGTCGACAATATTATTTGCAGTTAGTGGAAAAATCCACGGAAAGAGGGACACAAACGCGACAGTTTTAGCCTCCTCTCTTTGTCCCTCCACCAGGGGGACAATCAATCCTTTATTTAAAAAAGGAGAGTATGTAAAGAGGGAGAGATCAAGGCATTCCATTTTATTGTTTTAACAACTGGTTCTTTGTGGAATATGAATTTGTTATTATGGATTTATGAAATGTGTTCTGTTTTGAATGAAGCAGTCAAGAAAACGAAATGAAACCTAAACCCATGGTGTTTTGATATTTTTGGTCCTGTACATGTGGTCAGATAAGATTAGTCTGAGCAGAATTGGGTGTTTTTTGCCCTTTGCTGTGTGTCATCTATTCTATTCAGCATGTTGGGTTGCTTGACTTCTGTTGGGTCGTGGCAACTTGATCATCACTTCTGAGATATTGACACACCTTTTTCCTGAGGCTGGCTCCAATGCTGCCAACACACCTGGCCATGGATATGGTGGGACTTCTGTGATGAGTGGGGTCAGAGGTGGTGGACAAGCTCTGCTCCAAAACAAGCTTGCTAGATATGTTTGGGATCTCCTCCGCCACAACCACCAGCTGCAACTAGTAGCTGTGCACGCCATGCAGAGTTTTGACCTCTAGGTCAGGCTACAAATGTTTTTTCCAGCACCATCATGTGTTGGTGAGAAACATGATGCGCCTGATCAAAAAAAGCTGCTTGTAATCTGACAGACGAGCCATGATGAGATGTCAAGGTGCGTTGTTGAAAATGAAGATCCTCTTCTTGGAATCCTGTCTGAGATGACAGAAGATGATGCTGCATTTGACCCACTTTGATGATGTGATGACGGATTTCTGTTTAGTTTTGAATGCATTCTCATCTTATTTGTTGAATTTAATGTTGAGAACTGACATCTTGAAAGAATTTAGGTTTTCTTGTAAACCATAACCAGATAAAAAATGATTTCATTTGTATTTGTGTGCGTCCGTCTAATGCCACCGCACCTTCTGAAACACCCAGGAGAAACATTTTTTCCACAACTATTTTATATTTAACATGGTGTAAACTTTTAAGATGTCCCAAAACTTTTTCCAATATATATGTGGCCTGTATGATGTACAGGGTGACATCATATAATAGATTTTGATGTGAATGAGCCGACAATACGTCATTGGACAGACCTCTGCTTGTCTTCATGCTGAGAATCATGTTCTTTAATCTTCTTTTCTGTGTCAGCAGACTGTTCCTGCTTAACCGTTTAGACTCACATTTAAAAATGTCCGTAGTGTCCAGCTGTGTGTCCCTGAAGAGCGACAGGTCCAAAGGGAAGCCTGAAAACTTCGGTATTGGACCTCAAGGCTCACCTTTAAAGTAAGGTTTTCTGAACCACATAACTCTGCCTTAGAACATTTCACAACCATACAAAACATCATTTTGTGGGTATTAGCCTCCACTATCGTGAAAAATGAAATTCATCAGCTCTTTAAAATGAAACGGTGCACAGTCCTTTCACCATGTTGGCCTGTGGAAAACCAGTGTTGTCGGGCCGATGGACCAGCGTCCCCGTCGTTGCCGGACCACCGTTGGCCACCAGTTGGGTTTTGGGATCAAAGTGGGGGCGTTTCCTGTATCCGGTTCTCCTCACGGATCCATGACTACAACATGTTGCTGCAAGTGCAGAGACGTTTGCTCTGGAAAGAACTTTAGAGCACATTCAGTGCTGCAGGATGAGGGGCTGGAAAAGGTGCCAGTTCTTTTCTCACTGCAGGGAACAGTTAAAAAAAGCAGCTTAAACTCTGAAAACATGAAAATTATACAGAGACATCACTGATTTATTGATTCAGTTGTTATCCAGAATGGATTAGAAATGTTCCTGTTTGATAAAAATGCAGTGAATTGGGATTATTTAACTCCAACCTCTACAGATTATTTACCTTCATCACAGTCTCATCACTATTTCTGATGTTTCCTCAGGATGGACGAGGACAGAGCAGAGTCCACAGTGCCCAGCTGGGTGTCCCTGAAGAGTGCCCGGTCCTTAGATAGAGGAATAGACTTCAGAAGTTCAGACAAATGTAAGAAAACTAAAGCGTGATGATGTGTTTGTGTGGCAGCTGTTAGTCACATTAACAGCAGCAGGTTGTGAGTTTATTATTGGAGATGTTTAACACTTAAACCTCAGACAGTCATATAGTTACAGACTTAATGTGAATATTGTTGATTAGAAACAAGAATCATGTTTAAACTGAAAGATGAATTCAGACATAAATGCTGGAACAATATTGAGTCTTGATCAGGTTCTTTCATCCTATAAATCAAAGGACTAATAGAGATGTGTTTCATAGTGAGAGGGGGGAGCACATCCTATCAAACTGGGACCAGGCAGCTCCACCAGGAGAGTCCTCTTGTTCACAATCTGGAAGCAGATCTGGAGATGCTGAAATGAAGCCCAAACAAAGTAAAACTGTTCAATATGAGATTTAATTTGTGATGTCATGAATTTGGAGTTGTGTTGATGATTTATTATAGATGGAAATCATTGGTTTACTTATGTTCAGGAAGTGATCTGCAGGAGGTGATAGAAGGTCATAAGATGAGTCTGAAGAGAAGATGTGAACATGTGACTGAAGGAACTAATGAAGCAGGAAGTGGAACCCTGCTGAACAAGATCTACACTGAGCTCTACATCACTGAGGGACAAAGTGAGGAGGTGGACACACAACATGAGGTGAGACAGCTTGAGAGAACCTCCCAGAAGAACATCCAGGACACTCCAATCAAGTGCCAGGACATCTTCAAAGTCTTATCTGAGCAACAGAGACACATCAGAGTGGTTCTGACCAACGGTGTCGCCGGCGTTGGAAAAACCTTCTCAGTGCAGAAGTTCAGTCTGGACTGGGCAGAAGGTTTGGAGAACCAAGACATCAGTCTGGTGCTTCCACTCTCATGGAGGGAGCTGAACTTGATCAGAGATGAGCAGCACAGTCTTCTCTCACTGCTTCATGTTTTCCATCCAACATTACAGAAGATCAGAGCAGAAGATCTGACTGTCTGGAAACTTCTGTTCATCTTTGATGGCCTGGATGAAAGCAGATTTTCACTGGGTTTCAACAAGCATCAGCTCATCTCTGATGTCACACAAGTATCGTCAGTTGACGTGCTCCTGGTGAACCTCATCCAGGGGAACCTGCTTCCCTCAGCTCTCATCTGGATCACCTCCAGACCTGCAGCAGCCCATCAGATTCCTCCCTCGTGTGTTGACAGGATCACAGAAGTACGAGGCTTCACTGACTCCCAGAAGGAGGAGTACTTCAGGAGGAGGTTCAGTGATGAAGATCTGTCCAAGAGAATCATCTCACACATCAAGGCCTCCAGGAGCCTCCACATCATGTGTCTGATCCCAGTTTTCTGCTGGATCACTGCTATAGTTCTGGAGGACATGATGACCAGAGACCAGAGAGGAGAGCTGCCCCAAACCCTGACTGACCTCTACTCACACTTCCTGAGGGTTCAGATAAAGAGGAAGAAGCAGAAGTATGGAGGAAAGCAGAGACCAGAGGAACTGACTGAGGCTGATAAAGAACTCCTTCTGAAGTTGGGTCGGCTGGCGTTTGAACATCTGGAGAAAGGAAACATCATGTTCTACTCAGAAGACCTGGAGCGATGTGGACTGGACGTCTCCGAGGTGTCGGTGTACTCAGGAGTTTGTACAGAGATCTTCAAGAGAGAGAGTGTGATCTTCCAGAAATCAGTCTACTGCTTTGTTCATCTGAGCATTCAGGAGTTTCTGGCTGCCGTCTACATGTTCCACCGTTACACCAGGAAAGACACAGCGGTTATAAATCAGTTCCTAGAATATTCTGAACCAGTCACATCTCTTGATGACTTCCTCAGTAGAGCACTAATGAAATCTCTCAAAAGTGAAAATGGCCACCTGGACTTGTTTGTTCGCTTCCTTCATGGTCTCTCTCTGGAGTCCAATCAGAGGATCTTGGGTGGACTGTTGGATCAGAGGAACAGCCACCCAGAAACCATCCAGAAGGTCCTCAACAACCTGAAGGTGGTGAACAGTGATGAAATCTCCCCAGACAGAAGCATCAACATCTTCCACTGTCTGATGGAGATGAAGGATCAGTCAGTCCATCAGGAGATCCAAGAGTTCCTGAAGCCAGGGGAGAAATCAGAGAGGAGACTGTCAGTGATCCAATGTTCAGCTCTGGCCTACCTGCTGCAGATGTCAGAGGAGGTTCTGGATGAGCTGGACCTGCAGCAGTACAACACCTCAGATGAGGGACGACGTCGCCTGATTCCAGCTGTGAGGAACTGCAGGAAGGTCGTGTAAGTAAAGATTTTTGGGGCCGGACATCGACGTTTAAATCAAGCGAGTGGATCATGTCAGGTAGCAATACCCCCTCCAGTGGTCATTCCTTCAATTCTTTATCTCCATTGCAGCGTCCATAAATTAAAAACAACAACAATTCATCCAGAAATGTTCAACACTGGCTGGATATAAGGTCAAAGGTCAATCCAGACAAACCAACATAAGGCAGGAATAATAGGAGCCACAAGTTAACTGACTATCATGAAATTACTGTCATGTCATTAAATAACTTTTGTTTGTTTGTATACATCGTATTCTATCGACAGAAAAACACATTTTAACTAATGACACGTGACTATTTTGCTTCATTTGTTCAACGTAAAAACAGCCGGCCTCGTTGGTTTAAATGGGTGTTTTAGGTCTTTGTGGCGGTTCCGTTTGGAGCCTTTATGTGACCCACAAAGTTGTTTGAGCCTTTCCACACCCGTTAGGTGGCAACTTCATCACTAGCAACAAAAGGTGCAGTGAAAATGATTTGAAGGGAAACAGGCAGATAGAACAGAAGCTGAGGGCAATCGATGCAACCAGAGACTCTGATGTCATCGATCGGATCGCTGAATTAAGACTTGACGCACCATCGTACAAATTGGATGAAATGCAAAATATCCAAAGAGCCGATAGACAGATAAAAAGATGCACGTTTCTTTAAACCATTTGCTATAATCATTTTAAATATTGAGTAATTATGAGCTGTTCTAAAATAAGACAAATGTTGAGAATAATTCAGTTGCATTTCAGATCTGATGGTCGTTCAAACTGTTGCTCTACGGTGTTGAATTTAGCTTTTCCAGGAAATGAGCTACATTTGTGTTGAGGTAGATTCTCAGATAAGTTGATGAGAAATCCCAAAGTTTGACTCACTATTTTTGTTTCATACACAACAGACTGCCTGATCGTTTTCTTTCAAAGAGTCATTGGGAAGTTGTGGCCTCAGCAATGACGTCAAACCCTTCTCATCTACGGGAGCTGAGCTTAATCAAGAACCAAAACCTGACAGATGCCGGAGTAAAGTTACTGTCTTCTGCAATGATGCATCCAAACTGCAGACTGGAGACGCTCAGGTCAGGAGGCCTCTGTTGGTCTTTTCTAAATTTCTTTACATTTTCTGCTTTTCTCTTCATTTTCAGATTTAGAAATGTGTTTTTATTTGCCCCATTTATTCCTTTTCCAGGCTGCAGAACTGCAGGTTATCAGAGATCAGCTGTGGCTCTCTGGCCTCAGCGCTGAGGTCCAATCCCTCCCATCTGAGGGTTCTGGACCTGAGTGAGAACCAGCTGGAGGATCCAGGAGTGAAGCTGCTCTGTGCTTTTCTCCAGGATCCTCTCTGTGAGCTGGAGACTCTCAGGTCAGTCAGAGATGATCCAGTACTTTCCCAGGTGTAACTAGTTAGACAATAAATGTTTCCATGTTTGATCTTTGTTATAAACGTAGTGTTACAGTTCTCAGAAAAAAGACCACACAGGACAGATTTGCAGTATTAAATTGGTTGTGGAAATCTGTCCCATGTGAGGATGGTCATCAATGACTAGAAAGGAAGTATCAGTTGTAGATTTGTCTTGTTTTATTTTAGGCTGGCCACAAAACCGCCCAAACATTAAGACCAATCAAAAATGGTTCTTCCTGTCTTTTAAAGATCAGAAGGAAAACTAGAAACCCCAAAAAGAAAGCTGCTGCAGTGTGCCATGCCCCTTCTCTCCTGAGAAAAGCCATCCCAAAAAAGAGAAAAGCCCAAGTGTGAAGTGAGCGCCCTGTTAAACCTTGGTACCGAAAGCCTGCAGTCATTCTCATCTTAGGTGGCTTCATTCCAACCAGAAGCCCAAACCTGCCTCCCTCTTAAAGGGGCAGCAGGTCAGTCCAACCACAGAAACCTTCATGAAGATCTGAAGCTTTCAGCATCCACAATTGTTGCACCTCACTTCCATTGGAGTCCAAATCAGAAGTCAACAAGTTGATTCTACACCGATTCTACACAATGCAACCATTTTAAAAAGGTTTCCATCCATAAGTTTTCACACATTTTTATATAAATCTGTTTGTTCATCGCCTCCTTCTTTTGTAATGGTCATTAAAGAAAATGACCTTATTGGAGTTTTTCTCCTCACAAATATGACTTTCTATGAACGATGCAATAAATGCAGCTTGCAATCTAAGACAATATGGAAGTATGTGTATATAATAGTAGTGGAAGTAGCTCATAAAATAATACATTTGCTCTTCTCATCGAATCTCTCTATGTTATTAAAGAAAAACCTGCTCTTAGTCAACAACATCTAAGACATCAACCAAAAATCCTAATTTTCTATAATCTAATATAAAACAGTAGAGAAGACTCTTTCTGCAGAGACCCTGGTGGCAGGAATGCAGAAGTATCACCTGCTCAACTTGGAAGGTGGAGCAGAAACCACCAGCTGAGAAGGTCCTCAGCGAGAGGAAGTGGTGGAGAACCATGAAACTTGCTCAGCTCCACCTCAGCTCCAGAGACGGGCTGAGCTGGAGCTGTGGCACCAGGTATCGCCCAGAAGAGCCTCCAACAAACAAGCTCTTCTCTTGGGAGGAGAGGGCTTTGAATCTCAGCTCAGTGTGCTTGTCTCTAGTAGGTGGCAGCTGCACCTTTTCCTGAGGTCCTTGTTGATGCCCTGAGGGGAATTGATGCTCCTGCAATGTTTTCTGGCAGCATTGAGCTTGCAGTGGGGCAATCAAAACACTGTGGGGGGGCTCTCTTTCCTTCTCTCATCTGGAGAACAAGTGACACCAGCTGCCAATCATTGTTGGAGAAATGTGCAGTCAGGGGAACGATGCGTCCAGACTATAGCCACCCTTCCAGCATCCAGCAGTGTCTAAAACCTTTGATTTGGTTTCACCAGAGAGTGTAGGGATTGCAGGGTCGCTGCAGCATCGCCCACAAGCTGTCAGGAGTGGGTCGCTTTGTCCCAACTCCTGACAAGAGTTGAGTGCTATTGAGAAATGTGGTCTCACAAACTTGGAAGGTATTTTGACCCACACACACTTTACATACGGTGTAGATCTTGTCCAACCGCCCTGAAAGAACCCAAAATAGGAACATACGGCAGATAAGCCGGTGCAGGACCAGAGGTTTGTTGCTTGTAAGCTGTGTTTTGCTCTGGTACATGTTGATTTTTATTTGTCTTCTCTCAAAGTAATTGTTATTTTAGACTAAGAGGCTGCAGTTTATCAGAGACCAGCTGTGATTCTGTGGCCTCAGCTCTGAAGTCCAACCGCTCCCATCTGAGGGTTCTGGACCTGAGCTACAACCCGTTGCAGGATTCAGGAGTGAAGCGGCTCTGTTCTGGACTGGAGAGTCCAAACTGTAAACTGGAGAGGCTCAGGTCAGTCTTCATTTTTCTACCTATATACCAGCTGCTAAGATGGTGAAGTGAGGCTGTTCTCAACACTGCTGTGATGCACCACATTAAAAGAATTCCTTGTAATATCGTGAATTCAGGTCTGACCCAACTAAGAACTAACGTAGGTTTAGTACTGACGCAGATAACATGCAGACCTGCACCGTATAACCTCATCCTGCATTTTTCAGATTAGAGCGCTGCAGTTTATCAGAGATCAGCTGTGGCTCTCTGGCCTCGGCGCTGAGGTCCAATCCCTCCCATCTCAGAGAACTGGACCTCAGTCAGAACCTGCTGCAGGATTCAGGAGTGAAGCTGCTCTGTGGTTTTCTCCAGGATCCAAACTGCCGACTGGAAACTCTGGGGTAAACACCATTCTCAAAAATGTCCATTATTCCATCCGAGGGTCCTCACACTTTCTGAGTGTGTGTGTTGTGCCCAGTTCCTTCAGGAGGGAGGGCCACACGGGGACCACTTATTCATGATAAACTGATTTAAGGACAATGAAAAAGCCGACAGATGGTAACCAAAATTAGATAAAACTAGGTGAGGGTGCCTGGTAGACACCAGCCAACGAGGAGGGAGATGGTGAGGGAGACAGGAAGTCATCTAAGACAGGTTGTGCCTTTAAAGATGAGCCACAGGTGAGATGGATCTCCATGATGAGATGGGAGGGAAAGAGGTGGGAGAACCTGGGAAGAGTGAGGGCCAGAACAATATATATTCTCCTTTGGAACAGTGCAAACCTGAGAGGTTGGAATTGTGGTCATTACATATTACTATCATTTTTTATCCTGTAACTAAATTAAATATTTACAGATCATGCCTTTGATTAACCTTTCAGATGAATACTGGTTTCACTTATAACCTTATAAAAGTTTCCCTTCTTTATTTAGATTAAGGTACTGCAGGTTATCAGAGACCAGCTGTGACTCTCTGGCCTCGGCGCTGAGGTCCAATCCCTCCCATCTCAGAGAACTGGACCTGAGTCAGAACCAGCTGCAGGATTCAGGAGTGAAGCTGCTCTGTGGTTTTCTCCAGGATCCAAACTACCGACTGGAAACTCTGGGGTAAACACCATTCTCAAAAATGTCCATTATTCCATCCGAGGGTCCTCACACTTTCTGAGTGTGTGTGTTGTGCCCAGTTCCTTCAGCAGGGAGGGCCACACGGGGACCACTTATTCATGATAAATTGATTTAAGGACAATGAAAAAGCCGACAGATGGTAACCAAAATTAGACAAAACTAGGTGAGGGTGCCTGGTAGACACCAGCCAACGAGGAGGGAGATGGTGAGGGAGACAGGAAGTCATCTAAGACAGGTTGTGCCTTTAAAGATGAGCCACAGGTGAGATGGATCTCCATGATGAGATGGGAGGGAAAGAGGTGGGAGAACCTGGGAAGAGTGAGGGCCAGAACAATATATATTCTCCTTTGGAACAGTGCAAACCTGAGAGGTTGGAATTGTGGTATTACATATTACTATCATTTTTTAAGCTGTAACTAAATTAAATATTTACAGATCATGCCTTTGATTAACCTTTCAGATTAATACTGGTTTCACTTATAACCTTATCAAAGTTTCCCTTCTTTATTTCGATTAAGGGACTGCAGGTTATCAGAGAGCAGCTCTGACTCTGGCCTCGGCGCTGAGGTCCAATCCCTCCCATCTCAGAGAACTGGACCTGGGTGGGAACCAGCTGCAGGATTCAGGAGTGAAGCTGCTGTCTGATCTCGTAGAGAATCCACACTATGGGCTGGAGACATTGAGTCAGTAGCTGGTTGAAGCCAGTCAACTCCCGCTCATCTGCTGCATCACTCACTGACCACTGGTGAAGAGCATCTGTGGAAACATCTGCCGTCTACTCCCTCCATAGATGAAGAATTCAGTTTTTAAAAAGCGCTGGTGGACTTTCAGGAGATCAGTCGATGGTCGACAAAGCAGAAGCAGCTTCGCCTTGAAGTTAAATTAGTTCCTGGTATCACACAATGCATCTTTATAAAGTTCTAAATGGCTCCTCGGCCACTCTTAGAAGCATGGAAACATTCTCTTAATTGTCTCTTCAAATGTCTGTATTATACGTTACTATTTTACATCATGTCTTCAGAATCTTTAGGGTTTAGTATTTACTGTCTCTGTGACATGGAGCATTGGAATATTTCAGCTGCAGCCAGCAAAAATCCATCAGAATGACGGCTATCGGTGGGAACCGCAGCTCATTTGACTTTAGTCAGTCTGTTCAATGTTATAGGATTTATTGCAATCTAATAAAAACTATGAATAAATGTGGGAAATAGGAAATAAAAAGAAGCAAAATGACCAAATAAAACTCCCATGAATAGTGTAAATTTAAAGATGTCAAGAATGGAATATCAGCTTAAATTTAATCAAACATAAAGGGAAAAGGCCTCCTTTAAGTTTACTGCAAAAATAAACACAAAATCAAGAGCGACACGCGCCAAAAACGTCTCATTCTCTCTTCTGTCTCCACTCATTCTTTTATATTCTCTTAAGATAATGGGGACGGGGTCGTGTGATAACAAAACAACCTAATTGGGGACTATATTTTTGTTGCAAGAACTTTGGCTCTTCAGAAGTTTCTATGTTGGCTTCCACAGATTGTGCATCCACTAGAAACTCAGTGTTTTTGAGGAACTACCAGGAGTGGCTGGAGTGGAGGCCAATGACGCTATAGCTACATATAGCTACATATAGATCACCGTTACCCTCAACCCAAAAGACCACCAGTTGGCGCAGCAATACTAAAGATAGGAGGTTGTGGTCGTTGCGCAGACGCGGAGTGATATCACGCACAAACGTGCCCTATGTTCTATATCCCGTATGTTCGCGACCAAAGGGCGCACCGTATTAAAAGGTGCAGCCTCAGTTACGGTGCTATTTCTGTATTTAACACATACATCAGGCGCTCCGGATTATAGGGCGCGGGCATGGTAAAACATACCGCTAGCATAGCTTAAAATAGGCATGCTAGCGCGAATTTAGCAATTTTGCGAAAGCCGGCAAGTTGAACAACCGACAACAATGTTTCCAAAACTAAAATTTTTGTATTTTTCGTATTTTGTTATTAAGCCCGGAGGGCTGAAGCAGGACCGCTGTTAAAAATGTATCAGTCCGCGCTTCCAGTTCTGGTGCAACGTCCAGTTCTAAATGTATGAATCCGCGTATTGACGTTTCAACGTCCCATCAGTAAACGGAGAGATTTGGATATAGTCCCCCTGAGGTGGTGTTTTTAGAGCAGTTCTTAACAACTTTCTCTTTGCCTGATAAGAGGTCCAAACATTATTTCACTTCCCTATAAAATACTCTAAAATTTGCCATTCAAGATCAGATACCACCAGGTATAATTCATCCTCTAAATGTTCACAATTTCTTATTCTGTCAGGCTGTTTTTAAACCTTTGGCAACATCAAATAAAGTACTCAACTGGTATTATGTCAGGCTGGTTTACATCCCATTAAAGAAGCCAGCAGAAATAAAGCACAACAGTTACACAGACTATGCACAATAATATAGAGGATATAAAAAACAGTGTTGAGATGGGTTTGTGTCACTTTAGTAAAATCAAAGCATTTTTCTTTATGTGCCAGCAATGAACACAATCTAAGAAGTCTTTGACACTAAACATATGGAGCTCCTATAGAACAAACTAAAGATTTGTTGTTATCAAGATAAAGAAATGCAACATTTCCCCCAGACAAGTGATGGTGATGGAAAAAGCCCTGGCTGTGTGTGTGCATCACAGCAGGCGTGGGTTCTCCTCTCTGGAGTCATGCGGGGCTCCTTTGAAGGGCAGATGAGGAGGTTGGTTACAGATTCCCCTCAGAAAGATGATTAAGGTGCCAAAGGTCATCACCGGGGTAACCAGGAAGAGGCAGAGTCGGTCTACTGTACGAGCGATGCCGCTCCAGTTATCCTTCTCCTGTCAGGACCAGACATTTACGCCACTTTTGATCTTTTTAAATCAGACTTTGGGTTGAGGATCTGTTTGAACCCTCTGAGCTCATTGTCGTCGTTCTTGTTGCGCATGTGTTTAATGATGTAGTGGCTCCATCCACAGCCGGCTTGATCTCTGCGTACAGCTGATGGCTCCTCCCTCTTCTTGTGGTTTCACAGCTCCACACAGACACCAAAGCTCAGAACTCAAATGAAGCTACTGATGCTTCTATATCTCATGTTGTGACGGCTCTGTCGTGCCTCACTGTTGTCGGGGCTGGCTGGAGGAGCAATTCCCTGGCTGACCTGCAGGGGGAGTGCCAAGCGTTTCCAGTCGACCCAGCATGTTCACCTGCTCACCTGTGGCCCATCTGCTTGGGATTGGCTGCCTGACGGCTCAGGTATAAAACCTGTCTGGAGAGCGTCGAGGAGGCCCTCTCGTCCTATCTGGTGTGCTGCAGTGGAGTTCGTCAGCTGAGCCCTGAGCTTGTCACGGTCACAGGAGTTTGGAGTTTCCCTCTTTGTGACTATTTGGACTTTTTCTGTTTTATATTCCACTGGGTTCTTTCATAATTATTATGTTGGGTTGAAAATCCTCATCGTTGGTCTCCCCATTTGTATGTCATGGCTACCTTGAGCCAAGTATTCGTGACATATGGGGGCTCGTCCGAAGCTGTGAAGTTGGATCGTGGATCGTGCATGTTGGTGGGTACGCTTTGAAGGTAAAGTGGGGAGTACCCGCTCATTGAGTACAGCGTGCGTAATACGCTTGGGTAGCTGGTAAGTTATCAGCTGTTTTGTTTTGGGGAAGACCGATTTTGAGATTATTGGCAAAAGTCCTTAGTTGAGGGGGTATAAAAAGCAAGTGAAAGCTCTTGATTTGAAAGCTGACTAGGTTGAGATTACGAGTTGTTTAAACAGTAGCGATCTCACTGGAGAGTTCCCTGTGGTAGGCTGTAGTGCGCTTTTGCGCTGTTTATTTTAGTTTGTTGTTTTCGCACTGCGGCCTGGGTGGAAGACACAATCGTGGTTTAAGGTTTCCCGCAGTCTAGGAGGCCTGATTCCATTGGTGCGCGTGTTTAAAAATTTCTGCTCTGGGGCTGAGTGCGAAGACTAGGGCTGAGTTTAGAGGGGGACGTGTTAGATACGGGGATCTCTCCGTAGCGCATCTGTAATCTCTTATTGATAGCCTGTGGTTTAATTCTTTGTTTCAGTAGTTTTGTGAACCTATACATAGGCTAAACAATGAATGACTATGATACTCTTATTTCTGCTCCATCAGAAAGGTTATTGAGAGCGCTTACGAGAAACCAACTGTTTGACGTAGTAAACCATTATGGTATTGATTTGTCTATTCCCGAAAGTTCCAAGAAGGAGCTGTGTGAATTTATTTTACAAGCTTTAATGGAGAGCCAAATTTTGCAGGAGACAACCCAACAGGAGGCTGTAGCTCCTAAGATGACTCTGTGGGATGGTTCCGATTTTACATTTGAGCAACGCAAAGAGTTGTTGTTACTGCAGAGAGAGCAGATGATTTTGGAACACGAACAACAAATGCGAAAACAGAAATTGGAGTTACAAGCAAGAGAAAGCGAAAGATTACTGGAGTACGAATGTTTAAAATGTCAGGAAAAAGCAGAGAGCAGCATAGCCTGTTTCAGATGGTCAAGTTCCTTCCTAATTTCAACGAGCGTGACCCTGATGTGTTTTTTTTCTCTTTTCAAACATGTTCTCGCTGATCGAGGCTGGACGGATGCTGATCAGGTGCTGCTGCTCCAAAAGGTCCTGGTAGGTAAAGGGCAGGAGGCATTCGTGGCGTTGTCTCCATCTGAGAAGCTGTCCTACCAGTGCGTAAAAGCATATGAGCTCATACTAGAGCATTACCGTCAGAGGTTTCGAACATGGAAAAAAACGGAGAAACAAACTCATGTTGATGTGGCAAGAGAACTTATCAGTTTATGTAATCGATGGTGTACAGCTGTGGGCGTAAAAACATTCCAGGAGCTTTTTGATCTGGTCGTTCTGGAACAGTTTAAAAACATTGGGCCCGATTCACCAATATGTTCTTACGAATCTTCTTAGATTCTTTCTTAAGTTGTCCTTAAGAAGTTTTTTAAGAAAACCCTACGTCGGATTCATCAACGCGTTCGTAAGCCCCAGAATTGTTCGCAGCTGTGTTCTTAGATTGATGAATGCCATCTGTTCCTAAGTTGAAAGCGCGTGCCAGGTGAGTCTAATTAACATACGATTAGCATAAGTCACCGCCCACTAATGCCCATAAAAGGAACTGCAGCAGGACCCTGTAGACAGAGCAAAAGCAGCGAAATGCCCAAAGCGAAATGCCCAAAGCGAAATGCCCAAAGCTTGCCTCTCCACGCCTGATTTCTGACGCCGTGTTGAACAATCAAGAAAGGATGGCTAACACGCTTGATAAAATTGCCTCAACCCTGATGACTATAGCCAACACGCTTAAAGAAATCAACGAGAATGTAAAAAAAGAAGAATGTAAAAAAAAATAAACGTGTAAAAGCTGTGCTCGGATTGTGACAATAATGCATTTTATTCACAAACGGGCAATTAATCGCGCTCGAACGTGAACCGCGTGCCTGCAGTCTGGCCCCATCATTGCGTCAGGACGCACATCCTCACGGGGTTGTGGCTCTGTGTCCAAACACATCCAGCGCCCCTTTAACATGCCGATGGTGCGTTCAATGGTGGAGCGACTGCGCGCATGCATCTGATTGAATAAACTCCTGTGGAGTCTGAGGGTTGGTCAGTGGTGTCAACAACCAGGGCATATCCTCGATCCCCTAATAAAATAAATCAAGATAAAATCAAATAAAAAGACAGTTTTGTCATGGTTTCCAATTTGGTTGATTAATGTTAAGTCACTGGCACATTTACGTAATTTTAAAATTCTCCGTAAATCACCAAAAATAGGTAATAAATATGACAGAATTATCATTGTAATATTGAATTTTATTGAACTGCACAAGAGAAGAAAACACAACCATGCCAACATGTCGGCACTGAAATGTGCGCAAGAGTACTCCTGAGTGTTCGTAGGATTTGTTCTTACCTACGAATAAATCCAGGATAAGAAATTGGTGAATGCCACAATCTTCGTCAACTGTTCGTAAGTGGGACTTAAGAACAAATTTGTTCGTAAGAACGCTTCGTGAATCTGGCCCATTGTGCCTGAGCGAATCGCAACATACATAAATGAACATCAAATTAAAACTGCAGCGCAAGCGGCTGTATTAGCTGATGAGTTTATTTTGACTCACAAATCTTTTCGGGATACGTCACAGCGCGATTATGTGCGTCGGGAGCGCACTGAGAATGAGTTTGGTAGGCTTGATCGATCGTCTCCGGTAAAATCCGACTTTAAAAATACATCACGGCAAGCGGCTGAAACAGACAATAAGTGTCGTTATTGCTATGAAGTCGGACATTGGAAAAGGGATTGTCCTGTCCTTAACTCTCGCATTCGGAATTCCAATAGGCCTCGTTTTCCTAAGCCTGTGGGGTGCACTGTTTCTCTCCAAAGCAAGCGCGTTGCCAAGGCAGTGTTGCCCTCCGACGACCGGGAGGCTTTGGATAAAAATGATTATTCTCCATTCATCACGCAAGGCACCGTGTCTTTAGTTGGCGATACCAATAAAGTTAAGGTGAACATTTTGAGGGACACAGGCTCTGCAACAACCCTCATTCGGGAGGATGTGTTAAATTTTTCTGATGTGTCTGATACTGCTGCAAGAGTCTTAATTCGTGGCATTGACTTGCAACCATTTTCTGCTCCATTGCACAAAATAGAATTAACGTCGGGCTTGGTCAATGGAACGGTGGTGATGGCGGTGCATAAAGATCTGCCGGTGGAGGGGGTGGATATATTGTTGGGGAATAATTTGGCAGGCGGAAGAGTTTGGCCTGAGTCTCCACCACCTCCCGTTGTTAATGTGACTCCAAGTTCTTCCCTCGAATTTGATGAGTGCGCGCAAGAATTTCCTTCAGTTTTTACGAGCTGTGCGCTGACGTGCGCAAAGGCTAAGATAGAAGCGGAGCGCAAACCTCCTCGAAAGGAGCCCATCGCTTTTGTGCCAGTCCTTCCGCCATCTCTACATCGTGATGACGTAGTTGCCGCGCAAAAAGAGGACGCTAGCCTCTCCGAATTGTGGGCGAGTGTTACAGGTGAAGGGAGCAGTGAGAGTGCTTACAGAG